>NC_133773.1:44614182-44734425 GCF_003597395.2 Chelonoidis abingdonii
CACTGTGGGATACTGCCCGGCGGCCAATAACGTCGATTTGCAGCCACACTAACCCTAATCCGATATGTTTATATCAATTTTAGCGCTTCTCCTCTCGTCGGGGAGGAGTACATAAATCGATTTAAACAGCCCTTTATATCAATATAAAGAGCGTTGTAGTGTGGACGGGTACAGCGTTAAATTGATTTAACGCTGTTTAAATCAATTTAAACGCGTAGTGTAGACCAGGCCTGAGAGACAACCGAGACTGTGCAAGAGAGGCTAGCTTCTCCTCACCTCCCTTGCTAGCTTATGATGAAAATGGCTCAGTAGGCTGTGATGCCCGTCCCTAGAGAGAGAAGGGCTATGTGTAGGGTCACAGTGAGCCTCTGAGGCTAGCAAAATCTGCCAGGAAACATTTGACCCACTGAGACAAGAACAGAGCTTTGTCACGCAGTCTAAAGAAATTTCACTTGGTAGGACAATAGTGGGTAGAAAACATTTAAGGGAAACAAAGTATCAAATTGGTCCAAAGATTTGTCATAATTAGGAAAAGGGGAAAAAATAGCATAAGAGGTACTTCTTACCATGGGAACTATTACTGCACTGAATCCTTTTTTCTGGGTTTTGCTCTTTTATGAATTTCACTTCTTTATGGTAAATCAAAGCAATGCACTAATATGCAAAATTGTTGGAATGACTTTTAAAATCCATCTTCCCTTTTTTCTGCCTGCAATATTATGGGGACAAATCATTGGGGTGCAATTGTGCTCTGACAACTTGTGGATGGAATTGATGTCATTTAGATGTCAAAGTACCTGATAACAATTAAGGCATCTGCAATTTTTATTTGCCCTCTACAAAAGAGAAGGTCTGAACGGAAAGGCAGACCAAGGCCCCATTGGGTCAAAACCTTGTTGGTCACTCTTAACTTATATTTAAAGATTTTTCTCATGAAAACAAAAGAACTAGCTTAATTTAAGCCCAGTGCAGCAGGTGCTGTGAGTTCCTCCTCCAATCTGTACCAATTCAGTGCTCACTCCTAAACCGCATAAGTACTACTATTTCAGGGCTGAACCTCTCCAGCAAAGAGGATTCAATCCTACAAGGTGGTGAATTCTTAACTCCAGCTTCTTGCAGGTCCAGATATTTGTCCCAAACTGGTTTTCTGATGTGGACAAAATCTCCACGAAGGACTAGAATTAGACAGTCATACTCATTCAATTATGGCCAGAACTGAAGCTGGCAGGCTACTTGTACTATTTCACTGTGCTATCTAACCCCAATGAATCTTCTCTTAAAATTCTCAGTCTCTATTTTTCAATCTCTTCCCAAGTCAGCTTGCACTGATTCATTCTTCCATAAAAATGAATGACTACAAAAGTAAAGCTGTCTCACCCATGGCAATTACTCTTTTCTGTTTTCTGCTGTCTGCTTTAGAAGCACACACAGTAGCAGCTAAGGTTCTCCACAGTGTTGTCTTGATGAAAGTAGTAATATGAAGTTGAAGCACATTATTAATACTCCAGTTCAGTAGTAAACCTGTCACACATAGTATATCCGATACAGCCTACATGCTAGTTCTGTATAGGTTGGAAAGTACCTCTTTTCGTTACGCCTGTTTTTACTGTCAGCTCTTGTGCAGTCTGCCTGAGGTCAACTGCATGAGATTAAGGAGGGTTTTTTCATCACTCTATGTAATAATATGGGAACAGTTCAACCCATCAGAATGCAGGATTTCCACTGGAATCATTTTATAATGGCCAAAGGTTGCCACTTGGGAGACTCAGCTGTTTTGAAATGCTTTCTTTCTAATTAATGCGATGGATTTTATTGAGAGAGATTCTCTCTAGCATTTTTTTGATAGTTTAGAAGTGGTTATACCACCTTCATTGCATAAAAAGAGGCTTTTTGTGCAAAGGTGCCAAAACATAAGGAACATTATCTTGTATAGCAGCCCCTGCTGAGCACTATGAGATTTTTGTCTTGTAGAGTCACATTCAGACACCTTATTAAAAACAATCTTTAAACACTATGCCATCATTAAATGTTCAAGTTGAGGACAATATGCAAATAGGATGGACAGAAAATTACTACATCTAGGCAGGGGGGATGAAACTCGAGTGTGGTTGTGTGACATCATTCCTCCCTCCATCTCACAGAGAAGAGCCAATAAATTAATGTTGACCCTATCAACATTAACTTACACTGGTTTCCCCCACAGTTAAGGGTATCTCCCTCTCTCCTACATGGGAAATTTGGGGCTAGGATGGCAGGGAGAAAGTTGAAGGAACTGTTCTGGCAGGCATGCAGAGGCTGAGAACCAGTGCAAGGGGTCAAGGCAATCCGTGAATTTAAGGAACTGTACCAGCTTCTCAACTGCAAGGTGTGCAGCCTCTGCTCCATATATGCCATAGCCTCAATGAAATAACCTGGAAGAAACTCAAGGAACAGAACGGATTGAGATTTTTCACATGAAAAGCTTTTTAGCTATACTGTCCCTTCCCCCCACCCCCATGGACCTTTTAAAAAGACATTTTTGAATGTGATAAAATTTTCATGTTCTATTTTTCCAGTTATCAGAAGGTAGCTGTGTTAGTCTGGATCTGTAAAAGCAGCAAAGAATCCAGTGGCACCTTATAGACTAACAGACGTTTTGGAGCATGAGCTTTCGTGGGTAAATACCCACTTCGTCAGATGCATGCATTCACCTACGAAAGCTCATGCTCCAAAACGTCTGTCTATAAGGTGCCACAAGATTCTTTGCTGCTATTTTTCCAATATGTTTATCAAAATCATCTATAGGAATTTTTGTTCACTGAAAAACCTGGTTTCAGGTAAGAACTTCTTCTTTTTTAGTAAAGAAATCAAAATTTCAATTGCAATTTTGTAGGTGATTCAATACAGTTTTTGATAAAAATATTGATTTTTAAAATGCCATGGAACATTTTTGGGGGGAAAATTTAAATATTTTCATTGTTTCCATTTTTTTGACCAGCTCTGTACATGAATCACTAAAACTGTAGAGGAGAAAAGAGACAAGTATCTTTTTATTATTTCCCTTCATTGTTTCTAGAAGAAAAGCAAATTTCTCCTATGTAATCAGCATCATGCAAGTGCCTCAATCATTCTTTGATATCTCAAATCCAATTCTGTAATACTGAAATCACTCCAGTGGGCATGAATTGGTAATGCATGATAACCCAAAATGTTTCAAAAGTCTGGCAATAAAGGAATCATCATATTTTACTTACAGATAGCAAGGTATTGAAAACAATCAACAGTAATAGAGGAGGAAAAACAGAAAGTACCTGTTCAGCGTAAAAAAGTTTTATAAATTTAAGTTTGTTAGTGGGGCAGTGATTCTTTTATGCTCTAATTAAAATCAAAACCCATCTCCTATTCTGTTTCAGTCTCTTTTATTTAAAGGAAACCATGACACCACTTTTGCACCATTTTATCATCTTCCTAACTTATTTTCCTGATAAGTATGAAATCTTATGAAAGGGCCAAATTCAACCTTGGTGTGTGGGGGAATTAAAGTTATTGGCATCTTTACATATGAATCTAAGAGTTGCTTTAAAACTAAGAATATAGTCCAAAATACTTTTTGTGCTTATTGACTAAACATAGTACCTGGTATTTGGAACCCAGATAAACCTAGAGTGGATAGTTTTAACTCTGCACCAGAGTGCATCCTACTGCCTTTGATGAGTATCTGTTTGTTCACAATGTGGCAGTTCTGGAAGTGCTGGTTGGCTGGAAGGCCCTGGCACATTCTGAGAATAGCATATTTTAAGAAGGCACTATTGAGTTGGCCATGTTCCAGTGGTTTTGACCTTTTATTTTTCACCCCATTCATTTATTTTTTCTTTATTTCCTGACAAGTTGAAGATACTCTTATGAATTTTCTACAACTGTATATAACAGCCACTGACCACAACAAAAATTGCAGTCAATAGAGTTCATTACTCAGGGGACATCGGACTGCTTCCAGATAAGTAAACTGAAAACAGACAACATGCACTAAGGCTTCAGAGGAGGCTGGAATACAAAGCTGTACAATATTATCACCAAAAAAGAATACCAAGAACAGAGAAGAGACAGCAAAAATAGATAGGAAATTTGAACTTTTATCATTTCACTGCTTTGCATCATCCTAAATTCCTACATACTAAATTGAATTATAAACTTGGACCAATAATACACACACTCCACAAAGAAGCTGTACCAATTGAGTAAATTTCAGATACTGGCAACTAAATCAAGTACATTTAATGATGTTGTAAACCAGGATTTGGGGAAAGATTATGGGGATATAGACTGGGAGCAGGACTCAGTAGTTCTTCTGTAGTCTCTGTTTTTCACTCATGCACATGTGCGCACACACACACACCAAGGTAACAGCTGTAATGCAAATCAAAGCCTTGATGAAGAAGCCAGTCAGACACAATTACTGTAGGAGAGACAAAGTGGGTGAAGTAATATCTCTTTATTGGATCAACTTCTGTTGGTGAGAAAGAAGCTAAGGAGCTACATAAAGCTCTTCCTTGGGTCTTGGAAAAGTACTCAGTGTCACAGCTAAATACAAGGTCGAACAGATAGTTTAGCATAAGGAGTTCGCATATGTTTTAAGGGCATTCCAGGTGATGTGGCCTGTTAAAACCCCTGCAGTGTTAGAACAAAAAAAAAGGGGGGGGGGAAGGTTAGTGTATTATAGATTGAATTTATGGCTTATTACAACAGTGTCTTTATTAAGAGCATGATTTCTAGTGTCTAGCAAAGTTATTAATTTAATGTTACTTCACCCGTATTGTCTCTGTAATATCCTCAGACCAACAGGGCTACAACAACACTGTATGCAGTTGCTGTTGGACACACGCGACATATCACAGCTTAGTATCTGGGCCTTGCGGCTGCCAAGTATTTCTTGGGACTGACCGCAAGCATTATTGGCCCAGGTGGTGCAGAAGATCCAGAAGAGTACTGGGAAACATATTAATCATTTGCCAGCAGGAATAGGAGGCTATGCCAAGTTCTATTGAATTACACACGTGCGCTACCTTCTGCTGCAGTCACATTCTTCTTTAATGGGAAAGACAAAGCTGGCTCCCAAAAGGCAACCGCTGTGTAGTTCCACTCGACATAGTAGCTCTGCAGTTGCTGTTGCGAGGTTATATAGTGGAAGTTTATTATGAGTGTCTGTGTAGACAGATGGAAGAGGGGAAAAACACTTTCCAGAAGTACAACTGTTTTTAATTTCTTCTGTCTCCATCTGAGTATATCTACTCTTTTTTTTCCATTCAAGCTCCTCCATAACTAATGAAAACATGATAGGTGGGCGGATCTCTTCTGATAAACCGGTGTAATCTTGAGAATGTTGTGAACAAATTTTGGTGAGTAGATTACAAAAGTTTATTTTGCAGTGGGATAATATCTCCCTAGTAAGATTGATCAAATATTGTCATATATATACATGCAAGATCTTTCTCTTTAAAAAGCTATATACCCCAACTCTAGAAAAAGCTCAATAATTCTTCAACTCTCCTTTATAGTCACTGAAAGGTAAAAGAAAATAGCCCAGATTTTGACAATTTCTCTTTTTAGTTGTAGCAAAGATTCTTATCACAGAATGTCCTAACCATATTTTACCATAATTTTAAATCATAATGTATTGATGCCTCATTTGGCATGTGCTCTCTTTTTGTCCTTTCTACCTCTCACTATCTTTCTTTTCTTTATCTCATTGCTCTTAGAGATGAGTCTTATTTTCATTTTGCCTATCATTTTCAATTGGCCAGTCAAAAACTTATACAACATAAAAAAGGACACATCACTCCTTTAAGGTATCATTATGTTTGATTTAAAATTACATATGGGTGCCATAGACTCTTCAGTTAATAATTGAAAACTAACATTCTTCTTGCCAAGATTTATTTTTTCCTGCACCTGTTTTAGGAAAAAAGTGTTTTGTTTTGTTTTTTTAAAAAAGCCTCACGTAGAAAAAGTCTAGGTTGCTGGTAAAGTGGAAACTAAATGACAGAATAATGGAAGGGTCAGTCATGTAAAAACACTTACAATGATATGTTTTTACACTATTAATAATTCTTTTTGTTCCTTTTAATTATTTCCTTTATGAAGTCCCAGGAAACGTGTTTTCCTGATGGTGACTTTCAGGAGATGAGCAATGATCATAAGGGAGAAACCTGAACTGATATGTATCATGATCTAGATGTTCACTCAAACAGCTTGGGTCATCTCCTCCAGTTAAGAGTTATGCTTTGTTTTCATGCTCCCATTTGACAAGTGCAAAGGGGCATACCTTCTAATGAAGTAGGACTGTTTTTATGAGTGCATCAGTGTTAGGCACAACTCTTATTCTTTTACCACACATAGTTTGCTGTAATAACAGTAATTACCATACTATTTATCATTAACATAAGTGGCAGTTAAATGGCTGTTGCACATCATTTGTGAGCCTTATTATAAACCAAGATGTGAAGCTGAATTTGGGAAGTATCAGAGCTGGGACTTTGGAAAGCATCAGTTTCTCAAACTGGGGAGGCTCCTGACTCAAAAGGGAGTCACAAGACTATTGTAGGGGGAGGAGGTCTCAAGAGCAGTGGCTGTTGGTTGGGCACCCAGCTCTGAAGGCAGCACAGCCCCCAAGCAGCATCATAGAAATAAGGGTGGCATGGTATGGGGAGGTTGTCACAGCCTGAAATATTTTCAAAGGGGATTCAGCAAAAAAATTTGAGAACCCCTCTGGTAGAAGAAATGCTGATCATAGTAGACCTCATTTTAAGGGTTCACTGTCTCTGCTTCCATTATTATTTTTATGTATTTATTACACAGCACCATGTCTGTGCATGGCATTTCACAATACATGTAAAAACAGGTAATTTTCCTTTACACTAATACCCCTATATGCTAGAATAAAATGATATTTTATATGGAGCAAAACAGAATAAATAAGTGACTTGATTCTCCATTGCCTTGCAGCTGTGCAAAGTGTGTTTAAAGAACTCCTATTCTGATCTGGTAGCATATTACACCCACTTTGTACAAGAGTAAACTATTACACAAAGTGCAAGGACTGGATAATTAGGTCCACGATAAAGGTGTTCCAGCTTTCCAGCCTTCAGCTTTTCAGGAACATTCCGTACATGATTCTGTGGTACTGTCCGTTTGCCAGAAGCAGCAGCCAGCTGCTATTCTAAGAGGTGCTTTATATTGGTGGCACATCAACACTATCTAACATAGCATCCTAATTACACTATTCTAGAAGATAATAAATAGCCAGATGTCATGGAGCAGTTCTGTGACTAGAGAGGTTTATCCTAAAGGTTTTATTATTAGTTTTTCCTTTGCACTAGTTCACGCCCTGAACTGTCACACTGATTACTTCAGCATTCTTTTAATTTTCCTTTCCTTGATGACCTTGCTGAGTCCTCCTCTTCTTTCTCCCACTTCTGAGTTAGGTGCTCTCCTCCAAAGCAGTGGCACACACAGAATACCTTAAGGGCACTGCTGTTTTGGAAGCACCAGACTGTAAAGCACAGTAATTAAATGTGGATGACATGTTTTTAAATTAGGATATTAATAGCTGTGATAATGGGGCAACCTTCCAGCATCACCCCTTTGCTTGCGGTAGGGCAAGTATATTCAGCAGCCCATTTTGTTTCTCACTGACGAAGATTTTTTTTTCCACCCAGTTTTATTTTTAAGGATGCCTACATTAAATGTCTGCTATAAATGGAGATAGAAAAGCTTGAATGCAGGAGCAGAGTGTAAGTGAAGAGCAATGGGAATTTTGCCACCTCTACTTCTAGTTTTTTAAATTACATCACACTCTTTAGGGATATTTCCAGAGACCCTCACCAGGGAAGCAAATAGAGAAGCATGAACATGAGCATGCTATACAATTAGAATGGGCTTGAGTTCCAATAGGAAGACTTGCTAAATATGCAGAGCCATTGAATTCTGTAAGAGTATAGAAATAAATCATAATGCTCCATGTGTCTAGACAATCTTTCATTCCAAGGTTTGCAATGTTTTTACAAGCACTAATTATTTAAGTTTCACAACAACTTCCACCTGCACCCCAGTAGTTACTCTCCTGTGAAATAGGTGTAACTGTTAACAGGTGAGGCAGAAGGAGGGCCATGAATATACCCAACTATCCTGGCTCCCAGTTCTCTTCACTGAACAAACTGCCTGCCTCATTGGTTTCAAGGGAGGAGGAATCTGACCAGCTGGCAAAGAGGTTCCAGCTCTACAGATACCCAGTATAACCCCTAAAGCTGAGCTATTCACAGCACACAATTTGATGAATTTAGTGCCTTTTCCTGTTTGTGATTTGTCTGTGAACTGAGTTAGATTTTAAATAACTTGCTCCTTAGTCAAAATTTGAGTATTTTATCAGAATCTATTTCGGTCTATGAGTTTGAAGTTCTGACAGTCTGTTATGCTCCATTCACACACAGCCATGTGGTATTGCTTCTGCACCCTAAATGGATGACTTCCATCCACAATTAGCTTATCAAGACAGCTACATGAACACATTTCAATACTCTTGTAAGTATATATTTACATGGTATTCACAGGCTGTCATAAGGTATAATTCCCAAATCTGAACCTTAGCGTCCAAAATTTGGGTACCTGCACAAAACCTCTAAGCTTAATTACCAGTTTAGATCTGATATGCTGCCACCAATCAAAACTGAGTGTTTGATGAACTCTGTTCCCCCCAAAACCTTCCCTGGGGACCCCCAAGACCCAGATCCCCTGGATCTTAACACAGGGAAAGTAAACTCTTCCCCTCCCTCTTCCCCAGAGGCAGTACAGACTCAATCCCCTTGAGCCTTAACTAGGAAAAAAATCAAACAGGTCTTAAAAAGAAAGCTTTTAATAAAAAAGAAAGAAAAGACATAAAAATTGTCTCTGTAATCAAAATGAAATATTACAGGGTCTGTTAGCTTATAAAAAATGAATAAACAGCCTTATTCAGAAAAAATACAATTAAAATATTTCCAGCAAACTACACACTTGCAAATACAGAAAAACAATGTAAAAGCCTATATTGTCTTTCTACCTGTACTTACAAATTGGAAACAGAAGATTAGAGAGCCTGGAGATAGTGTGATCACCCTCAGATCCCAGAGATGACAACAGACAAAGAAAAGAACACACAAACAAAGACTTCCCTCCACCGAGATTTGAAAGTATCTTGTCTCCTGATTGGTCCTCTGGTCAGGTATCATTTGTTAACCTTTTCCAGGTGAAAGGGACATTAACCCTTTGCCTGTGTCATAAACAGATAGCTGAGTGCTCGCTGCCAGTACCCCCCCCCCAACAGCTGTTTGAAAATCAGGTTTAGGATGGGAACCTAATATTATCTCAAACCCAACTATGGAGTGGCTGCCAACATCCCATATTTCCAAGAATTGGTTCTTTCCAGAAAAGGCATGATAATGGCTGTAAGAAAATATAAAGCACTACTTCCCCAAACTGCCACCATAAAATAGGATTCTTCCCATGGTGAATCACAGAAGTGTTTTCAATACTGAGAGATTTTTGTCTGCTGGCAGGCACTAGGGTATAACTTTGACCCACTGCTGTTCTTTTATGATGTGCACAGAGACACTGGCCTGCTCTCTGGCTTAAGGTCCAAACTACTTGAGGATTGTACTAATGGGACTGTCAAAGGTTTGGCCCAAGCTGTCCTGGATATTCCAACTGTGATTTGTGCTGACAGGTTTCTTCACAACACATTTTACTTTCACAAGCCTCCTGAGTATGAGAGATAACATGCCACAAAGACTGGTTCATTTTGGCTGGAGAAGTGCACCATGTCTTCTAACAGCAAATAACATGATGCACACAGTGCAGACAACTCCCCTCCATATGTCCCTATGTGGCAGATACTCCCTGACTAATGACAGGTCAGGTGCTGCTCACTGTGGCACAGCCTGGCAAAGAAACACAAATATGTTCCTGTTTTGCAACAGTCTTTCAATCCTGTTTTTCTTTTAAAACCAGGAAAGTTGTGCATTTAGCTAATGGAAGTGATCAGACAGTTCCACTAATATGGCATATTACCATACCGTGCTGAAGACAGGGAAACAAGAATCTCACATGGTATAAATCAATTGAAATGATGTGTTTAAAAGGGGACCTTTAATTAGATGCTTGGATTCAGTTGTGTAAGCTATTCATCTGTCACTCAGGGCAGGCTTAATTGTGTGTATATCAGAGTCCTGTTGAATATCCATAAATGCAAGCTAAATTCAGGAAAAAAATTATTTGGAGCAACACCAAGCAGTTCCAAAACAACTGCAAGCAGAATTCTGACAATGGCCTGCAGCCCTGAGGTACTTAGATTAGGGGAAAAGTAGATGTTACAGATGGGGGAACTAGTGTGGAAAAAAACATGCATCCACACACACATCCCTCATCTTCCTTCCTTGTATTCTTACAGATGGAGCTATCAAATAAAATGAGGTTGTTACACACAGTATTTGTACAGTTATAGCTACATATACATAGCAGGCCAAATTCTCCCCTCTTATACATCTCTGCAGCTTCCACTGGCTTCAGTAGGAGCTCCAGGGGGTATATTTGCCTCACCATTTTGTAATTACTGCTTATGGTCTGAAGCTGACAATGCACATCCGATATTGATTTCAATATACCATTTTTGGGTTTATATATAAAGTGCACATTTTTACTGTAATGAGATGCATGTATGGAGTATTTTGTATTGCTGCACACAACAAGTGATCTTGTAATGCACAAGCAGAAGGACTTCAGGCTGCTGCAGGAATTTCAACTCTGACTTTTCTGGGTTGCTTTGTTTTTGTTTTTAAATCTTAACCTTCACATTACATTGTTTTCTTGATGTGGTGTTTATATATTTAGATAGGTGTATATATTCACATTAAGGTTGTTATTTACATAGACACACACACTCTGACAATATATAGTGTTTTAATTTCCATAACAAAATACCAGAGGTCCTAATTGTGACATTAACCCCTAACCCTGTGATGTAGGTCACGGAGCTCTCCAGGCAAGATACAAGAGAACATACCCACTGCTATAGGAAGCATATTGCCTGTGACAGGTAGCCCCCACTCCAGGGTACCACCTGATGTACTGGAGTCCCACTGAGCCCACCCATTCCACCAGCCTGGGCTCCCTCACCCTGTTCTGCTGGATCGGGCCCTTAAGCCTCCTCTAGCGCACACACTGGTAGGGACACACCCAGCTGCAGAAAGCCACACATACTGAAATCAGCTCTGTGTGGGAAGAATCAGCTAGGGGATTGCCCACCACTCAAGTGCCCACCCCCTCTGGGGTGCAAACCCAAAATTGTATTGTCTTGCACTGTACAGCATAAGCTCATGAAATTTGCTCCTTTCCTCAGTGTGGAGGAAGATATGCACAGCTTTTTGCCTCCAGTTATGAATTTCACAAATTGGTTTAGAGAGAACAAAACAAGTTTAACTACAAAGGATAGATTTTAAGTGACTATGGTTCTCCAGAAGTAAAGTTTCAAATGAAAATCAGCACCAGAGACAAAAACTGCATTTTCTATCTTTACTGGTTTTTCTGTCCCCTCTTGTGTATTTATCTGATTATCTTTTAGAAAACTACAGCAGCTCCAGCCCAGTTAAGAAGTCCAGTTATTACTATCTTTAATGCCATCTAAAAGATTGTAAGCACAAGTTTTTCCTTCTAAGGATCTCTCCGGCTACTGGGGACATGAATAGCATATATTGTTAAAATGAAAATCTTTAAATCTACATAGATTAAGTAAATTCTTTATCTGTCTCTCTTTTCTGTATCTTTACTAAAAAGGTTAATAGGATTTTTTAATGGTGTGTTTGCCATGGTGCTAAGCAGGCTGAGGTCTCTGTGTACCAGACCTTGTTTGAAACTGTTTAATGTTGAATAGTTTCAGAGTCATGAACACCTGTGATTCTGTGGGCCCATTTATTCCACCTAAATTAATAAACACTCTCTTGTGCCCTCCCCCAACACTCACACCCACATACAAGACAAGGTGAACAATATTTAAAGTGGTAGTGCCATACTAAGACAAGGTGAACAATAAAACACTGCATTATTACTTGTCCTTGCTTACAGAGACTTGGGGAATAATTTTTTGAGTGGCATGGGAACTCTGTCTAGAATAATTCAGAAAGATCAGATAGTGAGTCAGTTAAATAAATCTTTACTGTACATTCCTTGACAAAGACACACTTATCAAGTATAAGATCTGCAGTGAGATAATCATAGACTTTGCCCCTCAGTGTTTGTGTAGAGTTCAAGATGTATATTTTGTAAATCACTTTCATTCCCTGCAAGAGAGTTTGGCCATGAAAACATTTCCCAAAGTGTTTCTGTTTAACCCTTCACATGCTGCATTTCTGAATCTAGCCACTGAGTTCAGTGGACAAAGGATCAGAACCTGTACATGCCAGTGTGGCAAAAAGAGCAGCATCTCAAAATAGAAACCTCAGGATTTCCCATATCAGTTTAAACAAATGGTTTATCCAGTCCAGGACCAGGAAAGAAATCTTCACAAGGCAACTGGTTAATGGTGAAAAGCTTGATGGGGGAGACATTCTTTCCTGAGTTATGTGGCTGTCAGCTGACTTCCTAGAAGCATGGAAGTTGATCACATCTACTTTTTCATGTACAACAACAGATGCTGTTGTAGATGCTGAAATGATCCAGCCACCTCTTAAAATCCACCAACTGTACTTGACTCTATGGCAGCCAGTCAGTTCTATACGCTGTCTAGCTGCTATTAGAAGAAATACTTCCCTTTGCTTGCCTGAAATTCCCATCCTTCATATGCAGGATATGAGGAAGGAAACCTTAGGCTTTGTCTACACTGCCACTTTACTCCAAGGAACAAGCCATGAAGTCTCTACTCTCCCAGCAGTGGTGGATTAACAAATTCGATGCCCATCGGCCCTCAAAAAATTGCCCCCCCTGCTCACCTCTGCGGTAAGCCTGGGAGGGTGGGTGGAGAAGGGGAGTTGTGGTGCACTCAGAGGATGGCAGCGGTGGAGTGGAGGTGAGCTGGGGCAAGGAGCGGTTCCCTGCCCCCCCCCCCCAGAGTCACTCCCCACGCCTGCGGGCCCCAGCTCACCTTTGCTCCATCGCCTCCTATCGCGCCGCTACTCGCTTCTCCCTCCCTCCCAGCGCTTTCGCACAGCAAGCCTGGGAGGGGGGAGAAGGGACGCACGGCACACCTGAGGGAGGAGGTGAGCTGGGGATTTGGGGAAGGGATGGAGTTGGGGAGGAGTCACGAGCAAATCTGCTGCCCCTGCAAATCAGCCACCCTAGGCCTAGGCCTCGTTGGCCTAGGCGACAATACACTGCTGTCTACCAGACTGTACTCTGACCGCTAGCAGTTGCCCACCTTCTGAGCACAATGGCCCGTTGGACCCCCACTACCAGGATCTCCCTTGGGCCCTGAATACTCCATCTCACTACCACCACCACCTTTAAAGAAGGAATTCTTGACACAGAGGGATACCTATGGTAGTGGCTCTCAACCTTTCCAGACTACTGTACCTCTTTCAGGATATGTCTTGTGTACCCCCAAATTACACCTCACTTAAACTACTTGCTTACAAAATCAGACATAAAACTGCAAGTGTTGCAGCACACTATTACTGAAAAATTGCTTACTTTCTCATTTTTGCCATATAATTATAAAATCAATTAAATATAAATATTGTGCTTATATTTCAGTGTATAGTATATAGAGCAGGATAAGCAAGTTATTGCATGAAATTGTAGTTTGTACAAACTTTGCTAGTGCTTTGTATGTACTCTGTTGTGATACAAGGCAAATATCTAGATGAGTTGATGTACTCCCTGGAAGACCTCTATGTATCCCTGGTTGAGAACCTCTGATCTATGGAACTGGCTCCATTATCTCTTCCTAGAAGAGCTCTGACAGATCATAGGGAGAGCACAATACACAACACTGGCCCATCGTTTCCCACTGGCCAAATCTTCTGTCACATGGCTCTCCACACCCATTACAATCCCTCCACAGGGTCCAGTAGAAGTGGTGGATGGTCCCACAGATGTGGCTCAGCCTCTCCTCTGATCAGGAAGAGGGAGATATGCATGTGGAGATGAGAGAGCACAATTCCAATATGGCTTTTATATATACCTGCCAGTGATGTTACTGATTGTCCTTTGTGCCCTTTGTGTGGACAGGTTAAAGAGGTTAGTTTTTTAAATCATCTCCAGAATTTAAATTCTTGAGTTAAGTCATCTTTAGCACTTCTTCACAGACCTTCTGAATGACATTGAGCATATCACTTGTTCATTCAGCCTCAGTTCCCTGCTTTGTAAAAAAAGGGATAGTGCATCCTGACCTTGCTTGTTGTGACAAAGTTCCACCTATACCTTGGTGAGTCCTGCACTTATTGGCAGATTGGTTCACCTCAGAGATCTTCCCCTCTGGTGGAACCCACAGTCTGGGTCAGCTCCTCCTATGTCTGATCAGGAGTTGGCAGGAACCCAGGCCCACTCTCTACTCCAGGTTCCAACCCAGGGCCCTGTGGATCACAGCTGTCTATAGTGCCTCCTGTAACAGCTGCATGACAGCTACAACTCCCTGGGCTACTTCCCCATGGCCTCCTCCAAACACCTTCTTTATCCTCACCACAGGACCTTCCTCCTGGTGTCTGATAACGCTTGTCCTCCTCAATCCTCCAGCAGTACACTCTCTCACTCTCAGCTCCTTGCCTTCTTGCTCCCAGCTCCTCACACACGCTCCTTCTCCTCTGGCTCCTCCCTGCCTGACTGGAGTGAGCTCCTTTTTAAACCCAGGTGCCCTGATTAGCCTGCCTTGATTGGCTGCAGGTGTTCTAATTAAAGTAGCTATCTCTACTGCCTTCTAGAAAGATCTTAATTGGCTCCAGGTGCCTTGATTAACCTGGAGCAACTGCCATTTGGTTACCAGGGTACTAGGGATTTGTTTAGCCTGGGGCTAACATACCTGTTTCTCAGTACTTTACTGTAGCCATCTGGCCTTGCCCCATCATACTATCCTTTGGGGAAGATAAATCCATTAATATTTTAAAGTGTTCGGATATTGCAGTGATGGGAACTATGTAACTATACCAATAAACAGGTTTAAAAAACAGGATTTATGTAAAGTTGTGTAAAAGTGAGGGAGGAGGAGAGGGAGGCTGTAGTAAAATATGCATTTCATAACCAGAAAACAAGACTAGGTACATTAAATGGAGAATCCTGTAGAGATCCATGTAATAGCTATAAAATGATGTTCGGATGTGCTGGATCCAATTCTGCCTCCATTGAAGTAAATGGAAAAGCTCCTATTGACTTCAGTGGGACCACAAATGCATTGATGGCTTGGTACTACTTGCAGAGGAAAAAATTTGCATTGTATCTAGCTGTATGATATTGAGTATGGTGTAATATGAACCATGTCATGTACTGCTCAAAGAGATGCAAAGATCCTGTTTTAACCAAATTAAGAACTAGGAGAGGTCATTGCTGTGAAACAGCTGCAAGTAAGTTCAGGAAAGGTTCATCCTTCCAGTCTGCAACTATCAGTTTCCCTGTCACAAGTTTATCAAAACTCTTCTCTGCGTAAAGTACCAAGTAATTAATCACTTTCTGTCCATATCTGAGCTCATGTAACATTGTACTTAATGCAAAACTTTATACTGTAACATAAAAAAAAATCAGTTTCCAGAAAAAAAAAACACCCTATGAATAATTTAGATTAAAAGATGTAATTTGGGCCAAAAATTTACTCTCTCAGAAGAGAGTTGTAGTTAGAGGAGGAAGGAAAGAGGGGAGGGAATGAGCACTTATCCAACCCAAATATCTAATGTAAACAAATAGAGCAAATACCATGGGTCAGATTCTGTGCCCCACTCTTGATGCTTTATGGAATATGTGAAAGTGACCAGGGAGCCATAAATGCCCCAAACCCCCCACCCCAGGGGAATTCCTACATGGTTTTGTTGGAATATTTCTTGATACTCTTATGAAAATATCCCAGCCCCCCCGAGCCCCCAAAAAGTAGTGGCATTCCCACCAAAAGTTTCCCCCTTGCCACAATGAAGTGTTATGATATGAAATGTAGACATTGCACTCGCTTCTCTTACTGTAGAAGGGGAAAGGTCCCTGTAGAAAGATATATTCCAATCAAAACATATTGTCTCACCCGTCTTCTCTCTGCTCATATCCTGAAACAAACATGGCTACAATCATACTGCAAAGATGCCATTGTCTTGAGTAGGGTGACAGCAAAATGCCCAGGTATTGTGAAAATAACAACGATGTTACAATAAGCAGAAAAATAAGTGGGAGAAATGATGACTTTAATAGTGTACCTTTCATTAAGTTACTTTTACTTGTGCATGAGTTTTATTGTGTCCATCAGGGACAGAAATATCCAGAAGTCTGTGTTTGGTTTGTGTATTTTTTAATGGTTTTAGTAGTATAGCTAAATAGATTCTGCTCAAAACTTATTTTTCCTGCAGGGTGTTTATATATCCACTGAAATATGAATGTATTCATAAAATCAAATTGCAGAGCTGAACAACTAACTAATGAAACCAGATATTTACCACATTCCTTATTCAGCCATCAAAGAATAGTATCCAATATGAACGCTTCCACTGTGGACTCAGAATTACCAGTAAAGATAGGAGGATTCTTCAGCATTGCACCTCTTGACCAATACACACAGTTCAACATTGTGCTTCTAACTTCTGCAAGATTTTCTATATAAAAATTAGCTTGTAGTTTAACACATACAGCTAAATTTATTTAATATCAAAACTGTGACACAGATGAATATTGCTGATATTTCACCTGTTAGCACCCCACTGGCACCAAATATAGCACATACAGTATGGAATACAATGCACTCACCTAATTGGATATAATGGAATTGGATGACTTAGGACATGATCCATAGCCCACTGAAGTCAAGAACAGGCTTTCCATTGATTTCAATGGGCTTTGGATCAGGCTTCAGAGGTGGAATGTTAGCCTAAATGATTTTCTCATTGACCTGGTAGGCCATAAAAGCTTTTACTTATATTACATGAGCACACAAAGTTTATGGCCACCTAAACTGGCTTCAAGCCTAGTGATGGACAAAATGCAGGGTGAAGAGCCTTTAAAGTACCCAGCTTTGATTTAAACTCAGACACTCACGAACTTCCATATTGCTCAGTACAAGCTTATGATACGCTTAGGATAAAGTGCAAAATTTAGGCAACATTTTGAATATATGTTACTATTACAGTTTCTGATCACCATGGTTAATTATTCCCATTGTGCTAGTCCGCCATCTTCTTAATCATCTGTTGGATCAATAGTTAACTTTTTTGTGTTCTCTACCTTTTCCCAGTGTCACATTCCTCTTTGTTAAAACCATGTTTTAGATCCCAGTCCTTTGAGATTTTGGGCAGTCACAACACCCAATCACTTCACTGGATATTAGCAGCACTTAAAATTCAGCAGAATCATACTCATTCTATGCATACCGGGGCAGGACCTGTGCTGACTTCTGTGTCTTGGACACAGCAAAGCACACACTGTCAGGGCTAAACAAACAAGCAGTATAGAATAAATAATAAATAGCATGATATACCATAACAGCTCCCTTGAAGATCTTATGGTTTAGCATGCAAATCCAGATAGATAAACTTTCATATTATGGTCAATGTTGTCAACCAAGACCGTTTGAGCACTCTGTAGTAGCTCAGTTCTGGATACAAACTCTGACACATCCTACAGTGCCATTACAGTCTCTGTCAAGAACTAGTCAGAAGCTTCCAACATCAAGGTTCATGGAACACAACTGATCCTCCTGGTTATGAAGAAGTTCTTGCAGAAGGCCCTGTCAGCCAAGCTCTTTTGCACAATCACACTAAGTTCTTTAACTAGAACTGCATGATTCTGTGAATTCCCTGCTTGTGTGTTGCAGTTTTTGTTGTTTAATTTTACTGAAGCCCACCAAATAAAACCAGCTCTTGAACTTAGTCAATGGATTTTTTTTTAAATGTAGCTGTCTGATATGGTGGGCAAGAATGCTAACAGTAATACACATTATGGCACAGACACATTATTTTTTGGTTTGCATATACTGGAGCAATTGTTTCACACTTAATTGTGTGTTACACATGGTGAGTAAGTAATACTGTATTTAAAGGAACATGCTGTCCCTCCTTCCCAGAAGCTGTTGTAACTAAGAACAAATTCCCAAAGCGAGAGACTGATTTTTTTTCTTAAAAAAAAAAAAACATTTAAAGGAGTAGAAATGCTGAGAATTCAGTCATGTATAAAAACATGCTTCCAACTGGAGTTTGATTTATTTTGTGAAATGAATGTTCAGTTTTTATTATGCATGGCAGGTATGATTGGAATCCAAATATGAAAATTGTATTTTCCAATTACTATAAATAAATTAAATGACAAAACAAACATGCAAGCATTGAAAAGTGCCACGTATGTCTTTTCCAAAAAGTCTGACAAACTGTAGAAGATAATGGAAGAAATAATTTCATGCTAGTATCCCTATTATTTAGAGACATTTAAGTCCTTTTTCTGTGGGGGAAGAAGTTGAGCTTTTAGAGGACTATAAGGTAAATTCTGTATGTCCTATAGGTTCTCTGGCTTGTCCTGTATAGATTTCATGCTATGTATTGTGATGAAGTGCCATTCTTGTTTCTTATTTTGTACTGCAAAAGCCTAGTATAGACTTATATTTTTTAAAATAAAAAATGATTTTTGGGTGCCCACCTTTAGACAGCTTAAAGGCACCTGATTTTTCAAAGGATCAGTATTCAGCATTAAGGAACACAAAAACCATATTTGAAAACTGAGATCATAATCTTTTTCCATTCACTCACTGGCCATAGCTTTTTGGCATTTGACTGGTATTTTAATAATGTGCAACCCAAGATCAGGAAGGCCCAGAACCACAAAAGGACTTAGGCAATCCAGGAGCCTCAAACCCTGCTCAGCTGCCACCCAACCCTGGAGGCACCTAAACTTCCACTGTTGGAATCCCCGAGGTGCTTAAGTTTCCGCCTCTGGACATGTGCTCTGCTGCCTTATTCTAGGTGTCTGGTAGTGTCTCTCATACCTAAGCCCCCGAGGGGTCCTTACACTAGGTGAAACTTGGCATTACCTCACCTGTCTTGTCTGTGGGGCCCAATCAGGCAGGAGTACTCAGAGCAGGCCTAACTCTACAGAAAAGAGGGGAGGTGGTGGTAGCCTCGCTTATAATCTTTAGCTCTTTAGTTAGGGGGTTCACCTGGGATGTAGCAGACCCTTTCCCCTTCTCTGCCTGATGTGCCTCATTTCTCAGATAATTACTCTAATCACTGGACTATAGTGTCGTTCTCCTACTCTTTCTGGCCCAATGCATATTTAATTTATACATAGGTGGAACAGGTTCAATGGGAGAAATTGAGAAAAACACACATCAGAACATCCCATAGTCCAGTGGCAAGGGATGCTGCTCAGGGCCAGTGGGCGTTACATTAAATAATGACTGTTTATATTTCAGGAAGGGTGGCAGAATCTGGACTTTAGTCTAAAACTCATTTCTTGTATCTTACTGCTCAAGTGAAACTGACACACTGCATTTTATCCCCCTTTTCCTCTGCCAGCTTCAGCTCTAGTGCAAATGAGTGCAACTTTAATTACTTAAATGGCATATCTTTTAAGAGTCTCTCATTCTGAGAAAACATTCAAAAGTTCCACTCATGTTTGGTCATATTTAACTTTTATTGCTGAATACTATTTACATCAGAAATGCTGAATCACCACACTACAATTTTAGACAGTCATTTAACTTTAAAGGAATTTATCCAACAGCTTTTTAAAGTGTCTTGCATTCATTTTATGGATCATTGCTGCATTCTTTGTCCTATATTCAGACCTTGAGCCTGAGAGTAAGTTAAATTAAATTTCACCTATTTACACTAGGCCTGAATTTAAACTTTCTGTATTAATAGCAGCAGAATGGGGTTTTGGAAAGAACAAGAAAAGAGTGAGGAAGGGCGTTAGGAATAGGTGGGATACTAGACTGATAAATTCTGCTTAACAGTATAATTAACTAAATCATTCATTCCTCTTTCTTTCCCAGAGTCAGTATTCTTCACTGTTGGACCCTTACTGGAGGTAGGACTGAACAGGGATTTGTCACCAGAACCCCTCATCCCTTCTTCCCTCCACATCACAGTGTAGCTTAAAAGGAAATCTTGCATCCCATTTAGATGTTATGGCACCACTTGTGTCAATTAAGCATATATTGCCTTATATTAAGAAGCATGCATCTTTGAGGAGGTGATGAAAGCAAGGTTCCACCCATTCTCTATCTGCTCCCTGGCCATTAGTCTTGGAGAAGGCAACTGGGCAAAGGAGGTGTTTCATCTGCTGTGTGTGGCCTTTCATGCTCTTCAGGAGTAAATTGTGTAATTCTATCCCCTTACATTACTGCCCCTTAATTCAGTTAATCATATAACCGTTTAAAACATTTGAAAAAACAAATTGCATTTTTATTTTAAAGAAGGATTTTTAAATGGTTAGGCCATGGATCTCGCCCTGAGGCTCCCTTCTCATTTCCTTGGGACACTTCATTATTTCACAATCACATCTGAATCTTTTATCTCATTGCTCATGGTCACCCTGGCAACACTATTGAAGATGTCAAAGTCCATAAATATTCTTTAAATATGATTTGATTCCTCTCCTGATATAGACAATAGGAGTCAGACCATGTTTAGGCTTTGTCTTAAATGGGAGCTCAGAGCCTCAGAGGAAGATAAAGTCATTAGTGGCTTTGCCAGTTAGGTATTTGCAGAATTCTGTCAGGGCTATATTAATAATAGTCGCAGCCTTAACACTTTGTAACTGCAGTACTTTTCAGCCAAGGAGCTCAAGGACTTACTAATTTGGGTCAGTACAGTTTCATTGAGAGCCCAGATACCTCATTCATTTTAATGGGCCGATTATTAAATAAAAAAATCACTGTAGAAATAGAGTCATAAAATTTAGAGATGGAAAGACCTATTAGATCATTGAATCAGTCTCCCCCAACAAGTCAAACGATAATGACATTCCCATCCTGTTAGAGTGTGTGTTACCTATTGATACAGCAGATGAGTTTGTGACCACAATGGTGCAGTCTGCTTAGATTCCAGTATAATTAGTAAAAAAATGTTTTCCAAATGCATGTGTTCAAATACAAATCCTAGTTTCTTCTGTGTTCAATAGATTTTTTTATTCTATTTTTCACCGCAATGGCTATCAAAGGAGTTTTATTCTAATATGGCTCATGTATCTTTAACATAATAATTAATTAAAGCTATTTGGAAAAATGAGATTTTTGACAGAAAATGAGCCAGAAGTAATTTTGTGAAAACTCAAAGACAAAAATATTTGATTCAGGAATCCTGGAGTGGTACCTCCTGGAAGTTACCATTAGTTGCTCATTCTCCTCCATGGACTGGACTCCCTAGTGAGACTACATCTCCCTTGAGGCATCATGTCTGCCCTTGTAGTGAGTCACAGTGATGAGTCATGGGAGTCTTTGGCTGCAGTGCAGCATGGAAAATGCAGTTTAGCTGGGGAGCCCAATCCACAGGCAGAAATGAGGGCATGAGATACCTGAACTATAACTCTCATAAGGCACTATGACAGCACCTCTGAACTGAAATATTTCAATTTGTCCAAAAAAACCCTACCCAACTCTGGAAAAAATGTTGAAATTTCCTGAGGAAAACAGATACTTCTGGTAAAAAAAAAAAAATCTTGTCAAGCATCCAATTTTTCCATTAAAACAGTTTCAGTGGATTATTTTCAACCAGACCTGGTGAATCCAGTTCTATAATGTAAATAACTCAAGATAGAACATCATTTGACTTTGAGATCCCAGGCTGAGTGTGCAGAGCTAAAGAAACATGACATACTCAGTCCTGGAAGAAGATGAGATTTTTAATTCAACAGAAATCCTCCCCTCAGTTCTTAAGCACCCAGTAAGCATCCTTATTTGATCTGTGTGGCTTCCGGCTCCTTTCTATTTAAGACTGCTATAGCAAGTCTCGGTCCCTATTTCTGCTCTTGCAACTTCACTCACCTGATTATTACACTCCAACTCCAAATTGGAGCATATTGAGAGACTGCTGTCATGAGTGTGATATCTTTTAATCTCAGTCTTTCTCTTCTATCTCCCTCTGTTGCTGCTGCTTCTAGTGTCTCTCCCCTTCTGCCACTCTGTCACTTCTCCTTTGTTGTCTGACTTTGCTCATGCTGAATACAAAGAAAAAGATATTTTTACTAAAGAAATATGTCCTCTGCAAAAATGATAGGCCCTTTCTTTCACCTCCTTTTTATATTAGCCTTCTCAGTGCACACCCTTGCAAACATTACAGCCCAAAGTGGTTCGTAAGTCACTGCTCTGCTTCTCACCAAATCTCTGGTTTAAGCACTAATATATTGATTCTCAGTAATGAATTTTCCTTTCTTTGAAACAATCAGTCATATCATTTCCTTCATTAAAAACACACATCAGGATGTGCCACTTTTAAATCCATTTAAAGTTACCATGCCAAATTCATCCCATAATATAACTCCTTGAATCCAGAGTTTCCAGCAAAACTAGTTACTATGCTTTGTGAATATTTCTCCATCATAGCAGCTGAAATGTGCTCAAGGAGAAAAAAAATTGTACCTTCTACTAGCACAAAAACTATGTCAAAGGATTTGTCTGTGAAGTGGAAAGCATAAACTTTAACTTTTCCTGTAAAAAAACAAAACAAAAAAAAAACAGCCTTGGAAACACTCACACTTTGAATATCTAGTTTTCATGTTTTTGTCTCTGGTGAGAAGGAAATTGAAAAGACAAAAACAGAGATTACTGGTGATTTCATGAAATTCAGGGATTCTGAGTAAACTTAAATCCTACAGAATATACTAACCACAACGATTACTAATGTAACTTTCAGTTTTTACTGTGAATATTTTGTGCAGTAAAATAGGAGTTTTACCTGGTAGTTCTAATTGAAATTCAAGCTACAGCTATCATCATCATCATTACTATATACTGTGACATTGCATTCCATATTCTGTATGAAAATATGCTTATGATATGAATGACATAACTGAGATACTTTATGCAAGATGGATCATGTGAGATCATTGGAAAGGTTATGATTCACTGCATGTGTATGACTGTATCATTTCTGTATCTGAAATAGACTACGTATTTGTATTTCAACCACGCTGCTTTGGATGATGTCCATTGTTAACACTTCAGGTACAACAATTGAAAAGCCAGATACAAGGACAATGAACTGTGAAAAGCTTGGCCTTCCTGTGGACTCTCCATACCACAGAAGTTTTGAAAACTGCCTGCAACAATATCTAGGGTGAGAAATACTATTTGTAACCTGTTTCTTTAGTAAAACCAACTTTGTTTGCATGTTTGATTTTATTTGCTTTGTAATCTGCTTTGTTCTGTTTGTTACCCCTTCTACCACTTATCTGCCTTTTATAGTTAATAAAATTGGTTTTGTTTATTATTAAATCCAGTTTCTGTAATTTCTAATGGGGGAGGAGAGGCAAGAAGTGTGCACAACTCTCTCCACATTGAGGTGGATGGGGGAATTTCATAATATATCTCTGGGACTGCAGTCCAAGGGAGGTGGATATCTGAGTGCTGGAGCAAGTCCCTTAAGCTGAATCTTCCCAGAGCTGGTGTGGGTGGGTGGAGGGGGGGGTTAAGAGCCTGGCTCAGCAAGACAGGTTAAAGGGGGCCATGCTGGCAGAACAAGTAGACTCAATGGTATCTCAGCACATCAGGAGGCTTCCCAAGGGGTCCAACCTGTCACATATACCATTCTGAACACCAAAATGTGCAGGGACTCTTTTAGTTTTGTGTTTGTCCAGTGCTTAGCATAATGAGGTCATGGTCTATGACTTGGCTATGGTGATATAAATAGCCACCACTAAATAATAGAATTGTTCCATTAGGCCCTGATCTAACTGATTAAAATCCATGGATATCTTTCCACTGACATCAACGGAAGTAGGATCCACATCTTTAGGGTACTAGCATATGTTGGGTGTCCCACACCATCTCAGCAGAGCTCGTGAAGGATTGGCTCAAGGGAGTACAGTCCTGCCTGATCTTTCCAGTGCACCTTGGCAATGAGTGTTGGTTGGTTAGCGTGTCTTGTTTTCCACACTCCATGTGTGGCAGGACAGTCTCGGTTTGGGGGGGTGTGTCTTTCAGGGCACACAGAGGAACAGTGCCTGCATTCCCCAAAGCACAAGGGACACAAATGTGACTGATGCTTGTGCAGCTCATGCAGCAGGGGAAAATCTCTTAGCATGGTCCCCTTTCTTGTGCACACATAAAAGGATCAGTCTAACTCCAGTATTTATCTGTCTCTATGCTGTAAGATGTTTAACCTTGCTCCCTAGGGGTCTGATCCAAAGTCCACTTATGTCATTGGAAAGACTCCGACTGAGAACACTGGTCTGTAGATCAGGCCGTATGGTATCAAACCAGTGTTTATGGTCAAGCATCTTTCTTCCATAACACAATCTAACTTCTACCAGAAATCAGATCCTGGCCTTGTAAGACAGGTTTACTTGAATAATCAGACATACAATTTAAGTAAATTGTAGTACTAAACAGATCTTTATTGTATTAACAAACACATCATTAAGATAGTCTGGAAACCATCCAGGTACTGTAGGTATTTAATCAACAATCAAGTCTAACATGGAGCAATAATCAATTAATTCTGTTTTCACTTAAAACTTGTATCCAGTGCCACTGACTAATGCTGGGATTAATTATGCATTAATTAATGGACATTTAAAATGAAAGGTCATAAAATGGATTGCCATATCCTATATTGCATATAGCCTAATTAAATAATACAAAGGCTGCTGGAATCTCATATTATTTTAAACCTAGAGTCTCATTACTTGTAAGTTCATTAAAAAATTTCTTGGACTGTTAACTACATGTTCCTGGGCCAGATTTCTAGTACTTACTCCAAGTGTAGGCTTTCGGGCTCTCAGACAGGACTTTACACAGAGGAAAGTACTACTCAGCAAGTCAGCATGTGTAAGGGTATAACACTCTGGCCCCTAATATACATCTGTGTTCTTTAGTCAAAGTAAACTCAAGCACCATTCACCACAAAGTTTTATTCCATTCATTCATGCTCAGCCCTGCTTAGATGATATTGCATACAGGAAAATAAATGAAAATTTCAAACTTGTGTGTGTAAATTTAGACATTTAAACCCATAGTTAAGCACCTAAATAAGCGGCCAAATTACATCAGCTGAGGACCAGATCCCTGAACGTCTTGGGACTTAATCAAAACTTGACAACTTTGAGGATTGCCCATCATTAATCTTCTTACTCTCTGGGTTGCAGAATACCACACCGAGCATGCAGCAACATGTTAACTTGTGGGAAAGAGGAAATGTCACATATTGAGTCATGAAGAATAGGTAACAGACATTCTATTGCGCACAATGTGATACAATTCTCACCATGGGAGAGGGGGATAGGATTATGGCAGAGGCTTCTTTTCTATTCACGTAAAATGAGGTGATATGGTCACCTTTTCTACTAAACAAAAACACCAAGTAGTGGCCTTTTGAAAGAACAAGTGGACTTCGTGGAGCTCATAGAAGTCTCTTGAAAAGGGTTTAGATTCTTTTTTCAGAAGTGTCTTTATTTTTTTCCTTTCTCTTTCCTTTTTTTGCCTTCTGTTTTAGTCTTATTATCCACATTCAAACATGATTGCTGACAGGAGGTGACAAGTGGAAAAAAAAAAAAACCTGTTCAAGGAAATGTTTTGACTGTGCTAAAATGGATATAGTTATTCCCTTTCTATTCTCTCTCTGGAGGATTATGTATCAGGTGTTTAGTTTTAAAGTTGTGTAACTATATATATATATATCTGTTTTTTAAAAGCTGGCAATAAAATAGTATTACAAAAAAAACATTGTAAGAAGTATGACTGAGTGACATGGCAGATTAGTTTAGTAGCCTTTTACATCTGGAGACTTGGGTTCAATTCACTTAGGTCACAGTGAAAATGCATCTGGTGGTTTCATCATACTCCAGATTTGTGTGTATCCCAAAACCCTAAAATAGACAGTTCCTTGGGGGAGGGAATATTCTGCTAGGTTCTCCTCACTGAGGTTTCCCCGCACACTTCCACTGAGGTGGGCACATTCACCCTGCTCCACAAACTGGGAAAGATTTGCCCTGCAATTTACATGGATCTCACAGGCAAGACACTACCCTCCACATAGGCTTTGGAACCCTGTGCTCAAGCTGTTCAACAAAAATGAAGACATACTTCCTGCCTACAGCTGCCTCTGCCCCCTACTACTGAACCATCTTTAAGGGATGGTTCTGAAGCACAGAAGTTACCTCATACAAAGCCTCAGCCTGCATTAACTTTTTGGAAGATTCCTCAGGAGGCACAGACTTCTCTCAAGAAAGAGCAGTGCACTTTCCCTGGTCTTCATCCCCTCTACTTCTTGTAGTATCACCTTTCCCCTCCATTCCACCCCATGCTAGGCTCTCTGGACCAACATAAAACCCCTCTGCAAGTCCTTGGGCAGAAGTGAGTAGAACCTGCTGATCTTTCACTTGCACATGGATAGGGAGAAATTTACTATTTAACATTTACAGTGCAATGGTGCCCAGAGGCCCTGTTGTGATAGATGATATACAGGCAGATATTAAGAGACAGTCACTACCTTGGGATATCTGTGAATGGAGGGAATGACTGCTAATAAGCCCAATGATCCCCACTAAAGTTTGGCATAATTTGCCGTCTATGCCCCAAAGAGGCCTGTTACAGGGCAAACTCACTGCCAGAGCCCCTCCCCCATGCCAGGGCACAGAGTTGCAAACGTTCTGTTCTAGTGCACCCATCATGTCATTCTGGTACTGTAGCAGTTTGTCTTCTGTGGCCTGGTCCTCTGGGTATATACTTTCCAATTTTGTCTTCTTCCAGGGTATCAGAAGAGTCCAGACACAAAACCCCGAAGTCTAATAGTCTTTGTTAGGCCTTCAGTTCCCAGAAGGGATTCATCAGTCTCTCCCTCTTTTAGTCCTAAGTCCTATCTTTCCCTTTTTTTGCCGGGGGAGGTGAACCAAGCACCACTGTCTCTTGTGGATTCCAGCGCAAGGACCCTAAGTTACTCAGCTAATGACCACTCCTTATAATACCTCACTGCTATTCCCTGGACTTCTCCTATCTTTTCCCTTTTCATCCACATCTCTCACAGGGCCACAAACTCCACTATTCCTGCCTTAGAGTTCTGTATCCTCACATGGCTTCTTCCCACCTTATTCTCAGCCTCTCTAAAAGCAGCCCATGTCTGAGCCGCTGCCTTCTATATCAGCTGTAGCTAATTGACCCCCTTAATGGCAGCTGGAAGGGTAATTGGTTCATTTATTAACACTTTCCTGGCTGCCTTGTTTTGGGATCTATATACCCCATCATGAGGTACAGGACCAGAAAGCAGAGATTCTGTTGATCAAGTTTTAAGCATATTAACAGAGGTGTGAGAAGGAAATTAAACTGTCCTTATTCTCCACCATACCAGGCTTATGATTCTGCTTGAAGAATCTTTTCACTTTCACAATGACTACAAATGTAGTTAGGAAAAAGAGTTCAGACATGCCCTTTGTTGCTTCTAGGGGGAAGAGCTAAAATTAGTCAAATTCTCTACTGCTGTAACTCCATTGCCTTCAATAAAAATTTTTCCAGCAAAGAATTTAGCTTCTGCTATCTTGTTGTTTCTTATATTTTTACTCCATACCCACCTCTTGGGTGGTTTTGTGCCAAGCGCAATGCTGTCTTATTTAGTCTGAATTTAAACATATCCTATTTTGTCTGAACTTGACTTTTTTCAGAATCACATCATATTAGATATTAGTAGGTTTATATTTAATTTTCAGTTTTTGAGGTTCAGGAGAAAACTTTCAAGACCACTCCTTCAATGAGCTGCACATGGGCAAACACCTGGTCACTAACTGGAGCTCACTGCAGGATTGGAGCCTTAACATGTAACAGTTTAAATGAGGGCTTGGAAGATGAAAATCTTCTTTAAAAATAAAAATAAATAAAAGCAAAGAAGCATTAGCAGAGCAATGACACCTTGACTTGATCAAACATCTGAAAGGAAGCTTTGACAGTTCTAATATTTGACTGGTACTTGAACTGATTTGTATGCATGTGTTTTTTCTTTTTTTTTTTAATGACCTTATATTCTGCATTTTTTCAGGGGTTATTTTATACTATTTTATGAAGTCAAAATCTTAGCAATGTGTTTGGAAAAGGAAAGAAAAACAGATCATTGCTGAAAGTCTGAATGGCTGGAGGATGTTTTTTCACCATCTCCTAGCTTTCCTACTCAGATTTGAACCTTAGCGTTCATAACCTGAGAAGCTAGCATGAACCCCTCTAAGCTTAATTACCAGCTTAGATCTGATAGGCTGCCACCAACCAGGAATCAGTGCCTGGTACACTTGAGCCCTCCAAACTTCCCCTGTGGGACCCCACAGACTTCAGATGCCCTGAGTCTCCTAACAAAGGGAAATAAACCATTCCCCCGCCCCACCTCTCTCCCCACCCAGAATTTCCTCTCGGCTAACCTGAAAGTTACTGAAGAAACCTCTTACATCAACACACAAGAAATGCTCTCCTCCTTCCACAAAGAGACAAACCCAACGACAAGGAAACAGAAAGATTCATCTCTCTTCCCCTTAGTTTCTTCCCGCCCTGGGACACTAGGAGAGTTAAAACACAGAAGCAGTTTTTCCCTCCCCCTGTCTTTCCTTCTCCCACCAATTTCCTAGTGGGTCAACTAAAAAAAAAAAAAATCAACAGTCTTAAGAAGCAAAATTTTAAATAAAAAAAGAAAGAAAGAATGAAACCCGTTTCTCGTAATCTAGATGGTAAGACAGGTTTTTCAACTTATAGAAAATGAATAAACAATAGAAAAAGGGATAAACAGCCTTACACAAAAACAATACAATTTAAAGTACTTATAGCCAAATACACAGATGCAAATACAGCAAAAACAATTAAAAGACTAATACTTTGTAATTGTTCTTACAACTGGAAACAGAAGATGTAGAAGGACTGGAAAGAGACCCTCTAAGCTGAGAGAGCAAGAACAGACAAAGACCCAAGACCAAGAAACACCCCAAATGCCTCCCTTAAGCCTTGAAAAAGCCGGTTCCTGATTGGTCCTCTTGTCAGGTGTTTGGTTCCCTTTGTTAACCCTTTACAGGTAAAAGAAACATTAACCCTTAGCTATCTGTTTATGACAATTTGTCAGAATCATGCTCTTTTCATGTTGTAAAAGATATGAAAATGCACGTGTTCAATGAAAAACATTGGCATTGCATCCATTTTTTCCCTACATCTCATGCAAGGCCGCAGGGTGAGATCACAAGAAAATAAACTTCAAAAGACTTTATCTAGATTTCTATGAAAAAATAAACTAAGCTTGGTGATGCTGTACTATTTTACTGCACTTATCAATATATTGATTTCAGAGGCAATGATGATTACAGACTCAATCCTGCGGGATATTGTGCATCCACAACTCCCATTGAAATCACAGAAGATGAGGGTGCTTACCACCTCTCAGTATCAGGCCTTAAAACTAAGAAACTCAGAGGCATCATCTCCAGAGATTCATGATGTGAATATTGTCTCCAGTGTCAGTCCATGAGTCTTTATCAGAGATATAAACTCCCTATTGGAGATGCAGCAAAACATGAACATAGCACTGCATCATAGTCTCACAGTCTGGGCTGTTCTCTTGTTATTCTATATCTCATAATCAGCTGCAGAAAGAAGATCTGCAGAGTGGATTCCTAACCTGAATCTTTCTGTGATGAGCATTTTCCCCATCTAAACTAACCAATGAAAAGACCCTTTTCAAAACAGTCCACTGTTTTCACCCTTTCCTTTGGAAGTATTTCACTTTGGGTCACACAATGTACCCTCAGCTATAGAGGGCAGGGAAATAAAAGGTCTGAACTACATTTTTGTTGTCTGTTTTGGGGAAAAGATAAGGGAAAGCTAGACTTTTTTGTTTAAAGGGAATTAACACCTATTAATTGCAAGACATTTTGACTCAAGAGGTTGAAAATAAAATTCTCCAGCACCTCCAATCTATGTTTAGAAGCAAATAATGTTTACAGGACATAAAAATGATCTGAATGCTCTGAAGAATAAAGCTGTAACAAAAAATCATCCAAAACACTAAGACTCTAATTCTGGACCAAAGTTAAATGTGTTTTTAATTTTAAGCCTTGTTTAAGTCCCATTCACTTCAATGGGACTTAAACACATAGTGAGTTGCTTTTGTGAATGAAAATACTCTCCAGAGACAAGGCCAACATTTTGCCCCATTACTAAATTTCATTTTTCCATATTATGGTACCTTTTTATCCTCTCTAAGGTTGGATACACTTGGCCAGTTTTCACTGTGTATGAAATGCCCTCTCTAAATTTGATTTGCAGGCCACTACACTCCTACCATTCACATTCTAGCCACAACCCCCTCAAGAAGTGAGTCCATCAATACAATTTCCCCCCTCCCCCAAACACATTGGGTGGTTTAAATATTTTTAACACATCTAAAGAAAATGTAAGAACTAGAGATGTGCAAGAACCAGAATTTCTTTTAAATGGAAATTGCACGATTTCAAAATATGGTTTTGGTTTGAATCAGAACAAGAAAATTTCAATTTCACAAAATAGTATTTTCTGGTGGCAAAATGTGTCAGCAAATTTTCGACCAGCTCTACATAAAATCATTTTCACCTATGCTGTAGACATGCCATTTCTTGTAATGCAATCTCCAGTCCATTAAAACCTTCTCTCTCCATTTTCATTTCCAACACAGTGTTTTGTTGTGATTTAGACTGTATGCTCTTTCGGCCAGGGACATTATGAACTTTAGTTTGCACAAAGAAGCTCTTATAACACTTTTCAGAATAGAAGAAAAAGAATTTGTGAACCTACCAAATACTGGGAATTGAAACACTAGCCCTTCCCCACCCCAAAGGACAGATATATTTACAGTCTGTTAAATTGCTAGCTATGTGCAAGAATTTGTTCTGTAAACAGCTAGATGTTCTATGCCAATGGTAGAATGAAAGCTGTTGTAGATGGCTATACAATGTTTCTTATTTTCAGAATGTTTCCTGGAAAGACTAAAAATAAAGTCAAAAGAAGAGAAAGAGGAAGGTGTAGCTGGACTGGTATTTTCAAAAAAAAAATTCAAACAGAGTCATTTGTTATGATGGGATAAGGAGACATGAATAAAGGACACAATATCTGTGTCCTTGTAAAGAAATGCATCCAGAAATACCATTTGGAGAATTTCAAATGGCTCAGAGGTTTGTTTTGATTTACATAAACATCCAAAAATCTTTGAAGCTTATCTAAACTTTTATGAATCAATTTGGTTAGGAAACTGGACTGTACACTTCATAAAGTTTGTAGTGCTTCCTGCTTCTGATCAGGGCATAAATAACATGAGCATAGGCTTTCTTGATGTTTTCTGATGGTTCTAGTTCAAGATGAATAAAGTCTGCAGTGGGGATCAGTATTAAATTAGCACATCCCATAGTTGTTCTGGCCACATTCCTTTCATGAATCAGTGCCACACATATTAGGGGCTGTGTTAACTGCCTTCAGGCCTCTGTAGTACCACAACTCTTCCCATCTCCGGGCACACTTTCCACAACCAAGGGCTCTCTGCCACTGGGAGAGCAAACCCTGAGTGATAGTAGCCTGTGCCTTATATTTTTCTTTTTTTCTTAAGACCAAGTAATATCACAGTTAAGTCTGATAAAATGAGTAGACAAAGCTGATATGTAAAGGATTGCTCCATTATATATCAGATTGTAAAGTTCATTTTGAGCCACAATGGGCTGAATTCTATTTTCACGTACCTCACTGAAATAGAGTTACTACAAATTTTCATTAGGGTAACTGAGAGTAGACTTTGGCTCATTAGGATCAGATAGTATGACAAAGATTTGGAAAAGCATCTAAAATTTTGGGTGTTAATCTAAACTGGAGCATTTTAGGGGTTGCATTTTGTTAACTCTATGCAAACCTTTTTAGAGATTGGCAACTGAAGATTTTTCTGGAAAGGAAAAGTTTAGTAAAGTAATTGTGCAAAAGGTAGTTAATGAATTTAGCTCATTTCTGATTACAGACTATCTTTCATCAATCTTCAATTAAAAAAATAAAATCCAAAATTATTCAGTGAATGTTTATATTAGAATAATTCAGTCTATGGACTCACAAACTTTTTGTAGTGAGTATTATTTTTAAGTACTCACTATTTAAAATTTGCAGTTTGTGCTTTGTGATTGGTCATCTAAGACCCATGGTATTGTTTCTGCTCTCTGGGTGACTCCCAAACCCACAAAAAAAATGTTCAAGATGGCTGCAAGAAGGCTTCTGACACAATTACATACTCGCTCACATATTTATGACATATTTTCCTTCTGTAGACATTCTTGTTTTGCTCACATGACTGTTCACAAAAAAGCAAACAAAAGAGGCTGTGAATATTGTTAAAGAAACTGCTTAGCCTTTATTTGAACAAATGCCCATGTTGTTTTGCAATATTCTGTCAAATCCACATTGCAATTTTTCTTGTGCAGAACATAACATAGTTTTTAAAGTGTCTTTAAATACAATTCTAAAATTATTTTAACTGATTATATTTAAACACTTTATTTTTAAGAGTAAAATGTCTAGTTTCTGAAGCTACCAGAGTTGTAGTAACTAACAGCTCCAATGAGTATATTACAGCTTGAAGAATTATTGTGTGGGCTTTGGGTTATCAGGAAGGGCAGCCCAACAGTAGCAGATGTTGTAATTCTTGGGTGCCTGTTTCATATCATAGCCACATCATAAACACTAGACTCCTGTTTTCTTCCCTCCTTTTCTCCTTCTTCTTTTGCAGCTAAATTTTCCCTGAGGAGGTCAAACCTCATAATTAAGACTGGATGATCTGATGTTCTTTAGACAAATAATTGATTGCACACTACCCTATGTGCAAGTTGATCACAAGCAAGTGCCTTAGCGGTGGGCAAGACAGATTTGCATAGCTTTTCATTGGCTATCAAACCACCATGAAAGAAAGTTTGGCATGTTTCACATCTCAAAAGGAAATTAGTAAGCTTAAAAGGTGGAATTGAGGTATATATCACCAAAAATAGAAGCACTTGCAGGACAGGCATGCAGTAGTGTGAGTGAATACAGTATGATGAGGTCTGTAGCTATTCCACGTTGTCTCTGTCTGGGAGCATAATTATTATTAGAGGTAATGTCTCAATACATACAATACCCTGAGATCAGGGAGACCTTTATAAATAGTCAAAAAATTTCATTTGAACCTTTTTATGATGAAAAATAGCCTTTTCACAAACACAATTTTTGTTTTTTAAATTTTGTGATTTGTCGCATGATTTGTGAGTTAGCTAAGGCAGTAGTGCTCATCTCTATAGTTTAAAATTATGTGGGGTCCCTTATGTTCTAGTTTCACAATAATTTGGATGAGAGAGGAATCCTCAATATGCATGTATCTTATTCCAACACTGTGCCATATACACAATGCTGGATCTTCAGAAGAGCTCTCTCTTCCTCTTCCCTCCTCACCAGATTTGTATGTGTCATATTGTACTACTATTTACCTTTGTATATTCTGACCCTGTTCTTTATAGGCATAAAGAGTGCCTTGGCCTCTTACTCACCCATGGGAGGGCTCTGCACAAGATTGTCCAATTCTGATGAGAGTAGGCTGACATGGCAAGGGCATGGAGCAGTTTGTAGTCAGGACATGTGGAGCAGCTGAAGTGAGCAGGGAATTTCAACGATGTGACAGAGCATTGCACAGAGGATTCTATTGCTGTTCTATGATTCCATAGGATGCCTGAAAAACATATAGAAAGGTTAGCATCAACGTCTAGCACCATCCTTCATTACCTGACCCAGCAGGAGATCAGAATGCTTTAGAGGAAACATGCTGAGTCTGCTGGCTAGTGGGGTAAGGAAAAAACATGTGTCATTGAATGTCAGCCCCACTGGCCACGTAAGGGGTATTATTGATGGGACTGTTCAATATTCCTTGTCCAGTTAGAAAAACTATAGCTGCTATGCAGGGCCTTGGGGTTACTTTTTTGTAGCATATGCCAGTGACTAATACTCCCCCACCCACAGTTCCAACAGAGATATGGAAAAATCCCTGGGTTGGGAGGGAACCCATGCTTCTCCTCTAATACACATGTGAAAAAGGAGTCACTGCCATGGATACAGTGGGGAAAAGCTGAATACACAGAGAAAAGAGGGTTTGGTGGCTAAGGTGCTGGGTGGAAATTAGGAGAACTGAGTTCTGTTCTTGGAATGGCTACAGATGTTTTATGTGATATTGGACAAGCCCCGCAACCTCTCTGTGTCTCAGCTCCAGAAGCTGTAAAATGGAGATAACAACAGTGCCTTACCCCCACAAGGCTGCTGAGAGAGTAAATGCATTAATGTATGTGAGAGGCTTGGACACTGTGGTGATCAGTGCTATAGAAATTCTAGTAATGCAATAATGCAAGCAAAGCCACATTTCAAAAGATAAATGTATGCGATTGTATTAATACATTTGCAGGTCCCTAACTTATGGCTCAAAGATTGTATTTTATTTGCCCACAAATAAAGCATCTCCAAGACCAGACACACACGATTTGTACACAGTGGGGATGAAATCTTGGCCCAGTAAAGTCTATGAGAGTTTTACCATTGAAGTCAGTGTAGCCAGGATTTCACCCCTTATGTTTGCTTGGGGTCAATACATTACTTACAAGTGGGTGCCTGTAACTGTGTGTCTAAACTGGCAAATGAGACCCACTTTCCTTATTTATATATTCAACATAATCAGGTACAGCCAAAGTTGAACTGGTCAATTGAACAAGTTAATTTTGATCACATTACGAGTTTTTTAGCACACTACTCTTTCCCATAAATGCATTGCATATTGCCTGCATTTCTGGCAAACTGGTCTATACGATTCTGAGAGTTCTTTGGTTAAAGTGTAAGACTGGATGCAATTATAAAAATGTACTGAAAAAAATGCGGGACACAAGATACTTAATTTTAAATGAGGATTCTGGCACAAATAATCTGCAGTTCATATAATTATAGAGAGTGTACGAACTTGGCCAGAACTAAACGAATCCAACTGAAATTTCACAAGTTGGAAGTAATCAGAGAGGTATTCATGCAAAAGAGATCAAATGTATATTCATTTGTGCAAATATGTCCGAACATCAAAGCTGATATACATTTTTCGAGCAAAAATTTTTATTGGAAAAAAAATTGCCTTTATTCAAAAACAAATATTGTCATGGAAAATTGTTAATTAAAAATGGATTTTGAAACCCAGTTTTCAGTAAAGGAAAAATGTAAATACTGATTTTGATAACATTTTAAATAAAAGTTTTGATTAAAAAAATCAACCAAAAAAGACTTATTAAATTAAAAAATGAGTCCATTTAAAACCCTGTAAAATAGAAACAAGTTTGAAATATCACAATTTTTAATTAATATGAAGTTTTTATTTGGGTTTGGTTAGGGTTTTTGTTTGTTTGTTTGTTTGTGAGTTTTGTTTGTTTGTTATTCACTGTTCAAACAGGTCTAACATGTTTTGGAAATTCACACCTTAAAAATGGCTTAGCCCTTAAATTCCATATTTGGATTATTCCACTGACTTCAGTGAGGAATGGTACATTTGACAATTTTATCAAATTTGGTGGAGCAATCTAAAATTCTTTGTTATACTTATTTTATCCCCATGGGAACTAACATTTTTCTTTTTATATTATATACTGCATGGTAATAATACTTTTATGTAAATTGATAAAACACCTATTAAAGACCTGATGAGAGTCACAGGCCATGCCACCTTACACCTACAGCTCGCTTCTCCTATACCCTGCAGTCCACACAGTGCTAATATGAGAATGTATTTTTAAAACACCACAGGTGAAGTGCACAGCTCATTAGGTAGTAGGACGACACTTTATTAGATATGGCCAAATGGGGAGAAGTTTGGTGTGTATGAGTGTTGGAGTGGGGATGGAAAGAAAAACAGGTTACATCATGTAGAAGGCATTACATCTGGTTAAAAAAAAAAACTTGCATGAATCACACATTGCAATAATATCAAGGATTTTATCAATTTTTGGACATCATTCATCCATGAAGTTTTCAAAAAATTACAGTGATTGACACCATGCTGCTGGAAACAAAGAAAGAAACAAATCTATCAGAAGAGAACAGAGTCCGCTCTGTGGTCTTAGACATGGAAATTAGAAGTTTGATGCTGTAAGAGAGGCTACAGGAAAGTGGCAGTCCAAACTATTAGGGACTCTTACCTTCCCAAAGCCTTGTGCCTCATGGGAGAAAGCATAGAGCCATTTGTAGGAGAAATGGTCAAAGGACAGACTTCAAGGCTGGTGTCACTGGAGAAATTGAGGATTTTTGGGAGTGACACGATAACAGACTACATTTGAGTCAGCTAAACTAGGAGGAGCATAATTATATGGGTTATGGAGATGAGGACAAGAAGCTTAAATATGATGAAATGAAGAATGGAAAGCCAATGGAGAAATCTGAAGAGTGGGAGACATGGTCATATTGATGGGCTCAGAAGATGGCCTCAGCAGGTATATTTTGAATGGATTAGAGTGGGATGTGTACATCTCAGGGAATGTAGGAGGTTATAGGAATTGAGATGGGAGATGGTGTGGGCCTGGAAGGGAGATTTCTTGTCTTGACAGAAAAAAAAAGTCATATGTTGGAAAGGTTGTGCAGTAAGAAGTGGCACACTTTGGACATGACAAGGATATGTGGGGCAAAGTAGCTTTGGTTTATTTCTCTTGGGAATGGCATGTATCTCTTCTTGCCTACAGAGAGAGTTAAAGAACTTAAATGCTAAGTACAATACAACATACCTAGTCCAAGTCTAGACAAAGCCTCACTAGATAGAATAAATCTTCCAGTTGAAGGTCTGCATTCTGTGCTGGTTCCTCTCAGGAGGTAGCAAAAGTGGCTTTACATCTCCTGGATTCTGCCTGTTCTATGGTCCATTCCACAGTACTGGATAGCTGTAGTGTAAGGCTCTATTGCCACTATCCCTCTCATCCCTGGCATGTATCCTCTTGCCCCTAGCCCTGCCCTTTGCATGCCCTTATGCTTGAGACAGCTGGGGATACAGTGTAGTGCTTCTTTCTCCCACCCTATGATGCTTCTGTGCAGGAAGAATTTTCCCCAGAGCCACCATTTATGTCAGCATATAAAAGCCAAAGTGGGGACCAGAATCTGGCCTTAAAAATAATTGTACTTCTCTACCAGGTCCACATACAGTAACTCTTCCTCTAGGAGCTGACTGGCCATCTTCTGTAGCCAATCTTATACAGTGTCGTACATTATCTCTCTTCTCTTGTTCACCCTTCTAATTTGGCTTGCGTCCTTTTGTTTGTTTTGAATAGTCTTTGAAGTTCAGTTATCAAGCCTCCTCACTAACACTTAGAAACAATGTCAGCCTTCTAGCCAAACAGCCTTATTCTCTTAGATGGCTCACATTTTTAATAACTATCTGACACTCAAACTGAAGGCAGCTCCTTCCCTGTGAGATCAAAGTTTATTTGCTCATATCAAAAGGGTTTGGGGTGAATACAGAGCTATACAGCACTTATGTGTCATCTGGCAACTTCCTACACAATAGTCATCACACCCCTGCTGTGGCTGTGAGCAACAACTCTTTTTTGTCTTTCATCTCATAACATCCCTTTGTATCCTAGTTGAATTGCTAGCCCACCTGAGACATCATTTAATTCCCCTTAGTTAAAATTGAAAAGTTGCTATATTTCTTCTACATACTCAAGTAAGATTTTTACCATGTATGTATTGCATATAATGCAGATGTTCAGTCACATGCTGAGTCACTCATATAATCAAGTCCCATGGTTCTGTTAAGCTACATTCTTGAAATATGGTTCAATCATTCATTGTGGGCCTCTAAATACAGAAATATCCCAAATTTAACCTCCCCATCTCAGGTTACCAAAAGATCATTAATCATTTTTATTGAATTTCTGCTGTTCAGGTGCCTTTACTTGAGTATTGGAGGTAACAGTTTACTCAAATTATAATATTTTTTCCAGGCATCAGTTAAAGTGCGTGTGATGCTACTATATGAGACTCATCAAAGGTAATCAGTTCATTTAACAGATTTTAGTCAAGTAAATTTCCATAGACATGCTATATGAGTAGGTGGTTACAAGACTTACATCAATTTCAATTATATGTGCTGCCTCCTAAGAATGATGTGTAGGCTCATGGGAATGGCATACTGCACTGCTACACATTCATTCATGGATTGATGCGGGAGGGTTAGTGGCAAACATCAATATTAAGAAAATGACCTCCGCCCACACATGGCCAATGTAGAAAATCCACAATTTAGGATGTACAAGAAATAACACACCCTTGTGTGATATTAACACAACCCATGTCTAGTTTTATGATCCGGTGACAGAACTTCGTTATTTTGGGCAGATATCAAAATCACAAGCAGTATTACTAGGAGGCAGAACATTTGCATATTTATTAATACAGGATCTCTGATTAAAATAAAAGTCTCATTTATTGATCAAAGTCCTCTCTCTTCATTTCAAATAGCAAAACTAAAGAATTTTGCAACATTAAAAAGGTAGAGCTTGCCAAAGGTGAGTGAGTTCACCACAGGCCCTGCCATTGGTAGCCACGTCTGATTCTTCCTAGACAGTAACTCACACCGTCAGAGGTGGTCCTAGACATAGCCAGTGCTGGACAACCAACAACAGATTTTGAGATCAAGAGTTTGGATAATCATCCAAAAGTTCAGAGGGCAGATCTTCAGCTACTGTAAATTGTCATAGCTCCATCGATGACAATTTATATGAGCTGAGGATCTACATCTTAATGTGTATCTGAATTATCAAAATATTGATCCTGCAAAACCGAGATGGAAATCTCATGTGAACCAGTTTTCTTCCAAGGTTTCCAGCACTTTGGCCGGATCTACGCTACAGTCCTATATGAGTATAACTATGTCACAAAGAGGTGTGAAAAATCTACACCCCTGAGCGACGTAGTTATACCGACCTAATCCCCCGTGTAGACAGTGCTGTGTCAATGGGAGAGTTTCTCCTGTTGACATAGCTACCACCTCTCACAGAGGTCGATTAACTATGCCAACAGGAAAAGCTCTCCTATTGGCATAGTAGCATCTTCACTAAAGTGCTACAGCAGTGCAGCTGCACCATTGTAGCACTGAACATGAACAGAAGACCTTTGTCTTTTGATCTAGGCAGAAGTGCACAACAAACAGTATTTTTGTGTATTTAATCATTGCTTCTGGTTGTGATTGGAAACAATAAGCAAGGGCAAAATATTTATGCAAGCATTTCAGAAAAGTCTGGTTATTTTTTAATCTAGAAATGGAAGAAGGCTCAGGCAGGAAGGTGGTTATTTTCTCCACACTCATTTACCTTCCCTAGCATCTATCTCCAGCTGTCCCTAGCCTCTTCCACAAATAAACTCATTTTCTAACAACATTGAACAGATTGTTTGGTTGATGGGCATTCCAGGAGCCAACACTGAGCTACTTGGTTGTTACTAAATTCACTAACATAAATAAGATATAGCAAAACAAAGAAAGAAAAAAAGAAAAATCCATATCATGCAGCTAGCAAACCTTAAACCAAGAAGAGATAAAACAGAAAAAGTGGCAGTTGGTCTTTCAGTACCGAATGGACAACCGCCAACTGGCTGCCAGTTGCTTAGCTGCAGTGAAACAGGAATATCATCTTGCTGTAAATACTCGTAAATAGTCTATCACTAGCAACAGAAATAAACCGATTGTACTGTAAAATACTTTTCTTACAATGTCTACTCTGCATGTGTAAACTCTGGGAGGGACAAATGTGAACCACTCACCAGCTGGTCTTTAGAATTTGAACGAGCACTAGCCAACCAGATAAACATGGACTATAGCCACTGGGAAGGGGGAAAAAAAATGTTCAAACAATGAATAAATAAAAAATAAATAGTAAAGTCCTTATTCAGGCAAAACTCCCATTGAAGTCAGTGTGACATCAGGATTTGCCTCAGTAATGAAGTATTTCACATTTATTGTAAAACCAGTAGCAGAAGGCCTAAACTGATAAACTTATTAATATTATGGAAATTAATATCTGATATGCGAACCTGAAGAAAGGATTAACAGCCACCACAGATACATCTTTCTCCCTGACAACTTACTTTCACCAGTCTACATAATTGTGAATAATACATGACAACTGCTAATGACAAGTAAGCACCACACTGGAGACCTTGAATTTAAGAGGGAGAGTGACTAATTCTAATAGCTTTGTTTTGCACTGTGGAACAGTTAGACATAGGGGGAGAACTTAATTCCCAACACCTACAAACATATTTGAATCAGCTCACTTCTGACATAAGTAGGACCAACTCCAATCATTCCAATGAAGTTCAGCCTCACTACATCAGTAATGACTTTGGCTCATTGGCCTAGACTCAGTGAGATTCACAGGCATATACTACCAGGAAAAAGTAATAGTGATTTTGATTAATAATGAAAATACATGGTGTTACATTAATATATTTGTAGAGGAATTCACAGATAGAAAAATTTCCATCTGGATAGGAATCTGAACAATAGAACTCGGAGCTATCTTGCTGAAATTCTGAAGCATTACTGCATCTGTCAAAGTTTTTTTTCTAGTTTTTATTTTATTATTATTTTATACATCCAGGTTCAAAGAATATGACCGATGTGTATAGTGTAAAAACAAAAGTCAGACTAGGAAAGGAGATCCAGAGTCTCTGCTTATTTATTTCTGATCCAGCAAAGAACTAACACACTTTTGGAGCCCTGCAGGGAGAATTTTCAAAAGCACTCAGGGTTGGTCTAATGCTGTTCCCATTGACATCCGTGGGAGCAGAGCTAGGCTAATATTTAGGGCTCCTGAAAATCTCACCCAAAATCTTTCATAACTGCTTGGAAAGTCGGATATACCTTTCATCCTGAAACCATTTACTGTTTATTTATGTATATGGCTTCTACATGTATGAGAGGGTATTAATTTGATTTTTCAGGGTTTATTTTTAGCAAGATGAGTTTTATATAGGTGTCCAAGAATTGGTGTTTTGGGAGCATTCTCTGTATATATTTTATACATTACTCATTACAGTAATATATATAGTAGACTACTCATTACAATATATACTATAATCTCTTTGTAATGATCCCTAGTGCACTTAACATAGTCCTGCTTCAAACACCACTGCATTAAAGCACCCTAGGGAACCTTTAGTGTGTACCAGCAGGGTCTACATGGACCACTGAACGTGAAACACTTTAGTTCACATTAGAAATCACCCCCGCACACGCACACACACGTAGTCCTCCATGTAGACAAGCCCTTAGAGAAAAGATGTTTTTCCAGCGTTTGCTGAATAAACACGAGTTTATTTATTTTTATGGGGGGTGTTTTATTGGTGTTTATGGCTTAAAACTGACGACCAGAAGCCCTATTTATGTATTCAGTGCCATCTGAATGCCTCCATCCATGCCATATAGCACTGCTACTGTGTAACATTGTATAATCCCACCTCAGTCACTCCTAGGATACATCTGGTTAGTCATGGAGAGAACACAGGAAACAGTTAACAAGCCAGTCCTTTGGTTTTCAATTGTCAGCAACTAACAAGCATCAAGCTGATAATTTATTTGCAGTAAAATAATGAACATTATCTCGACATGGACATTTTATTCAGTGTTCTTTTCCCCCATTCTAATGGAACATTAGGTTACAACATGTCATTGCCATATTTTATATTATGAAATAATATTAATTCATCAAAATAAAATCAAACTGACTCTCAAATAGACTGACTAGTGCAAAAGAAGTGGATTCAGTCCTCAGTGGCTTTTATTGTTAAAGTCAGAGGCATCTGCTGTACTCATGTATTACACTAAAATTCCATTTTAATAACTGTTGGACATACATGAGGAAAACCTAGTGGAATATAATCCATGCATGTTTCCCCAGGTATTTTAGTCCTTTGGTAAAGAAGGCCTGATACTTTAAGGAAATAAGTAAGTAAGTAATAACAGATGTCCAGGTCCTCAGCACCTCCCAAGCTTCGTTGCACTTCTACGTAAATGCAATTTGAAGCTTCCTTGAAGGCAGCACCAGGGATTCCCCTGGCATCCGCTAGCCAATCCTAGCTCCCTGTTGAGGTGGAGTGGAGTGTGATCCTGCACAGCAGTCTTTCTTTGGGAGCTATTACCCACCAATGCCTATTAGAGCATCCCTGAAGTAGCTCTAACTTGAGCCTTGGAATATTTCCTCCCACAGCAATCCCTAGTATTATGAGTAGTAGTGGAAAGGTGGTGTAAAACTATCTCTGGCCTCCTTTCACCCCAAGTAGGCCCAGTGCTGCTTTCACCCAGTGTCTTGATATTTTTAAACATGGGGGTGGGGGACGTTTTGTTGTTAACTTTGCTAGAATAAAACTAGCTGCCATAAGTGCTGAAGGATTTATCTCCAGTAATGTCTATAAATGAATCTTTTCATCTGGGGGTTCCCCCAGTGACTTCCACTGATTTTGGACTGGTTTCTTAAAATACATTTTTGAGTGAGACTGCCACCAAACTGATCTCAGTGCAGAGTTATTACCAGGGCCCATCACAATGTTTCACAGAACTCAGTTTTAAACTGTGTTAAAAAAAAAGAGACTCCTGTGCTGTCAGTGATTGCAATTTTCTTTCTTTTTTTCTTATATTTGTTTCACATAATCTTCCATTAAAGGAAGCAGTGTTCTTCAGATGGGCTGTACAACTGTGTTTGTACCAGGTGTTTTACCGGATCTCCATTAGGGTCGAGAGCAGTAGTGGGCTGCCTGCAGTCCGCGGGACGCACACAGCCCCTCAGGGTAATCTGTTGGTGGGCTGCCAGATTTGCACGGCCGCAGCTCCCTGTGGCCGCAGTTCACTGTTCCTGGCCAATGGGAGCTGCGGGAAGCAGCAGCCAGCATGTCCTTGCAGCCTGCGCCACTTCCTGCAGGTTGCCCACTACTGATCTAGAGTGTTTAAAAGGGAAAACTTGGAGTGTGGTATAATAAATGAGACCCTAACATTTCAACACTGAAATTCCTAAGCAGCTAGAATTCCCACTGACTGGATTAATGAATGAAGAAATAAGATTGTATTGCCATCAGAACTACAATTAATGCCAAACACCAGCTAATAAACAGTGTTAATTGTGGAGCATTTTGCTTTTAAGCAGTCAATATTTTCATTCTCTCATTCAGTATCTGTCCTATTAAAGGTAAATTTTTACCAGAAAGAGAACAGTGTTTTTGTAGTTGTTTCCATTAGCCACAAACTACTGCAGAACAATCAAAGACTTAGTGGTCCAGTTCTTCAGCTCGCGTACATTGGGGCAGCTTCATTGATTTCATGGCAGCTTGGCTGATTTATTCCAGCTGAAAATCTCCCCCCTATATTTTTAAATTCCTCTTCACTGAAAATTGCAAAAGAATGTATTCAGTGGGGATTGAGGGATCATATTTCATACTTCTGGGATGTAGTAGGAAATGATATTGATAATCAGACATCTCAGTAGCAGCAGGGGTAAAATCCATAAAGAAACAAAATGTAAACATGTTTTTCTCCTTCAATTTTTTATTCAAGTCTTGTTTCTGAGGAAAAAAGGATAAATTAAGTTTGTATGTTCAAAACAAAATGTTTACAAAAAGAACAGATCAAACACTCAAACTGACTAACTGATGTATAAGGCCCATACATCAGTATTGTTGCAGAATTTTCTTTTAAAGAAGAATGTGTTGCTTATTTTCATTTAAAAAAAACACAGTAAAAGCTGCCTCATATTTAATTTTAAAGTACAGTACATTGTTAAGGTAATGATAATGAAAATATAAATAAAGAGAATGGGCTTTCATCTGCTCATAAAATAAAGACTGTTGGAGATTCTACTTTTGTCTTTCCTGAGAAATGTCAAATAGAGATGTACTGAACTCTGGAGTACATGTTGATTAATGAGCCTAACAACCTATTTGTTCAGAAGAGCTACTGAGACTTGAGTTGATTTCTCTCACAACCTCTCTGACTAATGAAAGTTGTATTACTGCCACATATTTGGCACATAGACACCAAGGTAATAGGATTGTTAGAAATACTTGAGGTAGGAGGAAGATGGGTAGGCAGATAGATAACCCTATAAATGTTCTCTTTATTCCCATTCATTGATTTTGTTTGGTGTCTGCTATGAATGACTAATGTGCTACTGCATGGCTTAAGGGTTAGGGCCCAGAGCTAGGAGCTGTAGAAACTGAGCTCATGTTCTGGCGCTTCCACTGACTTGCTGTGCAGCCTTGAAAAAGTCACTTTGCATCAGGATCTCCATGAAAGCAATAATATTCAATCTACCATCTCACAGGGGTGTTGCAAGGATTTAATTAATGTCTGTAAAGCATTTCTGACAGATGAAGCTTCTTTAATCGATCATGAATCTTATTAGCTACATCGGACAGACAACATGGCAGTTTTCCCCAGTTTCACTTTTACAAAAAAAAGCAAAAAACAAAAACCATAATCTTTGTTATCTGCTTGGAAGAAATAACCAGTCAATGACCAATATGAGCCATCAGCCAGCTACTTGCCTCAGAGAGTAAAATGAAGTAATTAATGCATTTTTGAGCTCTCAAGTAACATCTGAGTGCTCTGTCCAATATATGTGGCCCCCAGGTGTGCCTGAGTCCCAGAATGTATTGAGAGTGTTGGCTGTATAAGGGCACAAAGGAAAAAAAAGAGCTGCAGCTCCATGACATCAGGAAGAGCAGGGACAAAAGAGGCTGTATATCACCCTTGAACTCCTCCAGTCCTCAGGGTAGCTAGAATCTGATTTAGCAACGAGCATAAATTAGAGAACACACCATGCTACTATAAGGAGGTAGGGGTCTGAGTCCCAGCTCACATAGACACATTTGCACTAACTGTTATTGAGCTAGCGTGCTAAAGGTAGCCATTATGGCATGGGCTAGCTCCCTCATGTACATAACCACTGATTCCAGGCAGATTTGTATTAGGGATGGCTAGCCTATGCCACTGCTGACCACTTCCCATGCTACCACAGCTACACTACTATTTTTAGCGCATTAGCTTGATGAGCGCTATCATGAGTAAGTCTGCGCAAGCTGGGAATCACACCCCCACCTCCAAGTGTAGACATAGTCTAATTTATGCTGGCTTCTAATGGCCCCCTAGCTAGGACTTGTTATGCTGTCTGCAGATCACTAGTGCACAACATATTCTGCCCATGTCCCCTTCCTCTCCTAACGTGCTCTCATGCTGGGAGGGCCAGAAGATGGTATTATATAGCCTGCAAAGTTGGGGATTCCTCCAAATGGTAGACTCTTATGATGCCCATTTAAAGCAGCTTTGTGGCCTCTTTGCCCCTCTCCAGTGGTGCAAAGGGGCCATAGGATGGGGCATAGTCTGGCTCATAATGTGTATAGTATTACTGAGATTTCTTATGTGGAAATGGCATTGCAGCCTTTTCTTTTAAAAGACTCAGTAAAGGAAGTTCAAACTTCCAGTTTCCACACATTATTTATCTTCCTCTTATACCTTTTCCAAGTTCTCTGATGAGCATAGTCATCATTTTTATGAATTGTTGACACGTGATATTTTATATACCTAAAACTCAACTATCACAATCAGGCTGGGTTATCTACAATGGACTAGTAGGAGTTTTCACCTCCAAGTTACTACTGTTGGATTGCCTGTCAACATATGTTCATGAGATGGCAAGGATTTTGCAAGTATGGACACTTCCAATATTGTAACAGTAATTCTAACTTTTTTATATTTAAATATCTGATCATTTCCCCCTTTTAAAATAACTTTTTAAGGAAGCTCACTACAACAATGTATCTTTGGTGCATCTATTTTTGGAAATACCAGGAAAGCAGATGAAGAGGAGAAAAGGATTTTGATTGAAGTAATAACAATAGTTTTACTTTTCATTACATAAGATGCTACTATATTTTCACTGGAATTGTCAGCTTCTCCCTCCAATCTTTTTGAGAACTACTCTCTAGAAAATGCGGGAAAAATGCATTTCCCTATAATGCAACTTTTCCATTTAAAAGCTGGCAATAAAGACATTAAATCTGACCAGCCACAGAGTTTAGGAAGTTTGTAGTTCTGGCCATTTCTGAAAACCACTAAGGAGGACTCCATAAGGTTGTCTAGATAACCACTGACACATGGTCTCTATTGTCTTTATTCTACAACATACTTCTAATATTTTTTTCCTCTTGTCCCAAGGGATATACATTGTCATTGTTTCTGAATATATGAAGTTTTCTTAGTCAATATAGCAGAGCATCCTCCCTGTTTACCACAATTCCCCAGAGATTTTAAAAGGTGAGACAATGGTTATGGGCTAATTCCTCGCAGTTCATCTGACTGCTCCAATTGCCCTATCATCCAGATATTCCAATATTCTCTTTCTAATGGCGCTCCAGAGAAATTCAAACTACCATCCTCATTAACAATGTAAATGCTCTTGGGACAACTGACAGTTCAAATATAATCATCTTTTATTGGTGCTACCTCCATGGACATTTGGAAATGTTTTGTAATATGCAAGGTACACACAAGTAAGTTTGTTTACCTCTAATGAGCAATACAATCTTCTTTTCTGACTTTTACTTCCAAAGCTTTCAAACTATCCACTTGAAAAGATTTTATTTTAAGAAAGCTTTTAATGTTTTAGCTTTAGGATTAGGCTGAAATCTCTCGGGGCCTGTTTACAGCAAAAAGAGTGCTTGCTTAGCTTACACTCGCTAAACTTCCTATAATTTATAATAACCCCGGTTGTAGGCATTGGGATTACTGAAGAACAAAACTTTTATGTCAAACTGGAGAGGTCTGAGAGGTCGTTTGCATCTTACCTCTACTTCCCAGCCACTATCTTTTCCCCTTCACCTAAAAATTACTAAGCACTGTTATTTAAAAGCATCTTCACTCCCTATGGGCATTTATAGCATTTTGTTTGTTATTGAGGACTTGCCATGCCAGATGTAGCTTCTCTGTTGTTTTTTTTTAAAGAAATTTCAATATAAAATTATCACAAAAATATAATCAGAAAGAAAAGCTGAGAAATCTTCTTGTTTGAATACGGCTTTTTCAATCTCTGAAAGCTGTAGTATCCTTCCTGCTTGTCATCCTGTGAGTACTTGTTAGCATTGAAAATCTTTGCAGAATGTTAGGCAATCTACTACTCTATGTATGTCTTCAGATTTGCTAAGAGTTTTACCATACAAATACATTGATATATCAGATTCTCTTCATGAGAAAATGACCATCTGTGAAAGTTAATACTGGAACTTTATTTCCTCCATAGTGTTGTTCAAAGTGCCTCAAAAACTGTGAAGTGTCAACAGTCTTTCTCTGTATAATGCTAAGAAGCCAATAAGCGGTAATAAATCTTGTACAAAACCTAGTCAGGATGGGTGGGGAAAAAAATCATTGAGATAGTTGAAAATGAGGGATGTGAAGGACTTGGGAAGTGCATGCCTGGAATGCTATTTGAATTACTTAACTTGACACACACTTTAGTAGATGAGTAATCATCTCCAAACGCAAAGGATGTTGTCAAGACACATTTTAGTGAAACTGACTAAATTCAAATAATTTCATTTTTTGTGTCTTACCTGGCTCTTTTCTTTGATTTGTTTTTGAGTGGGGGGGAGGGGAGAAGAAGGGTATGGGATACCAGGTTTCCCTGGGTATTGTATTTGTTTGTTTTGGCTCCCTGCTAGTATTTGTGACCCAATCAAACAGGACAGGCACTTGCATAGGTCAGAGATTAGAGGCATGCACAACAGCACTGAACTCACTCAGATGCACAACAGTGAAGCACCTGCAATAGCAATTTCAGTTTAGTGCTGTCCCCAAAGAGATACAGAAAATGCTTTGCAGGATTGGTCCAGTGCTACAGAAGTCCATATGTACTGGGACTTGAGATTCCCAAACACTGAAAATCCAAACATTCCATATGAACATTTATGTATTGTTTGCTTTGGATTGGAATGCAGGTACACAGGGCCTAGATAGAAAATACTCAGTATTAAACATTAACCAAGCTCTACTTTGAAAACAAAATGTAGAGATCAGAGGATCCATGCAAGTGATTTCAATCTTTAACCATCCTCTCAGCCACATTTACTATGCAAAGGAAATTTGCCATGAGCTAAAATTTCAGAACTTCAGAACCATCAAATAAACATTTTAAAACTTGCAGTTAATGGGGCTCCCAGTTTAGTGACTTATTTGCAATTTTAAACTGAAAATTATGTTTGCAGGTAACATTATACATTTAGATTGATTAAAGGGAGACTAAACAATTAGTGATAATATATGTGTGTGTCAATTAATGTAGGCGAGAATCTAGTCATTCCTCTTAGGGCTGCTGACAGGCTTCAGTGGTTTATAATTAGGAGAAACCTAGCACATTGAAGGACTAAAAGCCACTATCCTAGAGGGCAAATTCATTATTGTTAATATATATTTTTGATCCTCAGATGAAAGTTTTCCAGGCATGTGGATAAGATAAGCAGATCATATTGTATCCCTGAAGTATTTAAAGTAGATTTGTCAATCCATGCAGAAACAATGAAGCACACACAAACCAAAACCACTGGTAAAAACATTTGCGGTAGCTTATTTATTGCTGTTTGAATTAAAACTCTTAATAGACAACTATGTGAGCTAAATGATGGCTTTGAGAACCAGGCACTGGAGGGGACTGGGAAGGTGGGAAGGGCTGTCATTGCGCTAGTGCTTTGAAAGGAAAGATTACATTACATGAGGCACAATGACTCCTTGATGGTGCTTTGGGCAGCAAAGTCAGTGAACTCATCAGGCACTTGCTGTTGTACAAGGGGTGGGTCTGTGGCCCTCCCTGCAAGTTAGTGTCTGGATTGGCCTGTTCTTCCAGCACAGACAGCAGTCTTATGGCTCACTGCTGGGCAGAAATGCTTGTGGGGGAAAGTGTCCTTGCATCCCAACCCCACTAGCTAGCAGAGAAGTCACAATTTAGCCATTCTGCAGCCTGGTTGTGCACAGAGCAGATTATAGAGTGCTTTTAACATCTAGTTGTTATATTGCAATAATTTCCCTTTAGCAATATAACTGCAAGAGCAAGCCTTTCATGAACTTTATGACCTTGATGGTTTTCTTGTCATCTTGGGAGTTGTCAGGAGTAACACAAAATATACTGACATTCAGAACCAAAGAATCATTCCAAGAACTTTTACTCTGACTGGACATGAAAGCCAGGTTATGATAATCATACTGTCGTGAGTAGCTTTGCAAATGTTCAGCTACTTTTCAGTTTTGATGCTAGCAGACAGTACAGAGGATTGAGCTACAAAAGGACAGATTCTTCTCTACTGAAGACAATAGCAAAATTCCCATTTACTTAATCAGAAGACACAGCATTGGCTTTTTAACAGTTTGGCCAAATGTTTAAACCTGGCTGCCTCGGTGTTAAAATCCTACCTCCATATATACACATTGAAATAGAAGTCATGTTCTGATTGTCAATGCACCTCTGAAAATCAAACCAAAACTTCTCTTTAGGTGCTGAAGTATGACCAATTTAGGAAACCAGTTTTGGACATTGGCTAAGATTTTCAAAGCAGCTTGGGCACACATTTTACATTGGACACACATTTTCCATTGAAATTCATAGCAAGTAATGAACCTAGATCTCCTAGGTTGCTTTGAGAAATTCAGCATTTGGCCTTAATGACTGGGAACTGTTGGCACTGAGCATCTCTGAAAATCTAGCTACTTATTTAGGAATCAAAATATGGGGTTATCTGCCATGTCCACATTACATGTACAACAGAAGCAAAATAAACTCCTTTTACTAACAGGCTAGTTGAAAGGTTTGCCCCAAAATGTGGCAAATCCCTGTGCAATAACATTCATTAAATAGTGGTGTCTTGTCTAGTCTAGTCCTGGTGTGACAGGGGGCTTGGAGAACAAGGAAGCCTAGTAGTTAGTATATCCATCTTTCAGCCTCTTGCCTCTCTGTCAAGGCAGTAGAGGTGCCTGTTTCTGACCCTATGCAAAGGATCATCAGCTTTCTATGCTCTCCTAGGGTCTCAGCTCTTAAGGCAGTGTACAGGGAGGACCTGGGCCCTCCCTTTCCTCCCAGCCTAGGGCCCTGTGGGAAGCAACACCAGCAGGGGCTCCTCTGGAGCAAATCTAAATCTGCTGTCCTGGACCACTTCCTAGCCATATGTTCGTTCAGTCTGGGGCATCAACTCTGCAGTCCAAACAGTCAATCACTTAACAGAAAGAGTAGGGCCTACAGGTTCTCAAAGCAGGGAAGGGAAGAGGTTGGAAAAACCTCTTCTTATGACCTTACCCACTCTGTGGTGCCTTCTCAGCCTCAAACTTTTGTTTGGCTTCCTGGGGAAGGATTCATCTCTCCTGCAACCTGTTCACCACCCTTTGCATGGGTTCTGAGCTCCTTTTAATCTACTCATCCAGATGGCAAGTGTTCATCAGGCCCTGAGAGGTGGGGCTATCTGGACCCAGTATTGCCTTTGAAGCCCTTCAAGCCCAATGCAGGGTTTGCATACCCCAACACAGCAGGTAAAAGAACTTTGTTCAGGAGATCACTAAGAGGGCTGGAGGAATTATATCGTATCTGTAGCTTATTCCATGAGCTGTTGATCCTGTGCTCTCTACTGGTCCCACAAACTCTTGAATCACTGGTCAAGTACCTTATCCTCTCTTGGCCTGTCCTGCTCCCTCCTCCACAGAGCCACCTCAGGACACTGCTCCATTGTGTGTATGGGATGTAGGCTTTCTTTGCAAGTCTCTCTATTATATGTCTCTTCTTGGAGGCCTTAAGCATACCAGGCATCAGTGGACTTTGGATCAAGCCTCTGCAAAATCAAGCTGGAGCAGAATTTGACCCTTAGAAATTAGAACAGATTTAATAGGTAGAGAAGAGCAACTACTCTAAATTAGTTTCAGAAACTAAGGAGGGACCTCCCACCATGAACAATTCTAAAGCCTCTGTAAACTGATGGTAATTTTAATATTAAACATACATATACAGACTGGAAATTTGTTTGATAAATAATTCAAAGCTCTAATACCAGTGATGAAAGAAAACAAGGTGCTAAACTACACAGATTTGGCTCTGCATTTTATATTATTTTCACATATTTTCCTCCTTTTATTTATTGATGTTTAATTAGTCCTTAACTAATGTTTTTCCTCAGCTATTTGAACTGCCTTGCAGACATCACTTGCTTTTTTATTCCTCTATTGAACGTAAACTGTTCCATAGCAATCATCTATTCTTCCTTCTGGCATGGTGCAGAGGAATTTATCAAATTAAGTTTTAGAGATTATAGTCCTTAAGATTGATTAGGATCAGATGGGACCATGGTTGTAACACTGCTATCAGTACTTTTCCCACTATAGTCTCTCAAAATAATTAATGGCCATTCACATCCTAAGGTCAAGGAGCTAGACTTGGATGAGTTTGGGGGGGTCACTTGTTTAACAAAACATGCACAATTTTAATAGAAAGCACACAATGGAAAAAAACAAATTATTCTCATGGCAACCTGGAGTGTGGACCAGCATGATCAAACATAAGTGTTCTATATTATAATGAAATCCTTTGCCATATTAGATACATGCCACTGATGGGGAAAGGGAAGACAAAAAACTAGGGCTGAAATAAATTGCTGCATGATAGACCTCGTGTCAATATCAAGTCAGATTTTCAGGACTGGCGGAGCTGCACTCAGTGCCAGTCCAGATGGGGTGGGCAGCGAAGGATTTCCATGAGCATCTCTGCATTTTCCTCTCTTTCGCCCACTGTTTTTAAGACTTGTCCACTCACCTGTCCTTAACAGAGCTACTTTCAACATGTGAGATGATACCACTATCATGCTAGTAGACTCACTATACTGTTTGCACTGTAGGCCCTCCCTGAGAAAAGGGAGGAATTGACCTACAGACACAGTTGTGTGTTTGGGACCTGGGAGAAGGCTGAAAGCAGGAAAGCAGCAAGAGGGGTTGCTGACTGACCTCCCCAAGCCAGACAGCCAGGGTTGGAGAGGGCTGAAGACATTAAGCAGCAGCAGCAGCAGAAGGAGGTACCTACTGGCTCTGAACTGGAGAGCTGGAGCTGAGGGCTACAGACAGCTGAAGGCAGAGGAACAGCAGTGGCACTTACTCAGGGCAATAATGAGAAGGCTGGGGAGTGATGGATGCTCCTCTGGTGAAAATGATCTCCCAGCAGAGTGACTATATATGAGGGGGTTAGTGCTCAAAAAAGAAGGATTGCACTCCAGCTGGAAGGGCTGGGGTGAATGTTCAGGTAGAGGGACAGAAGAGGACTGATGTGGATCCTAGATCTGGCAGAAGACATTGAAGTGTGTATTGAAGGACTCCCAGAAGAGAGGCCAATGAGAGCACCCATTGGGAAGAGAGGGGTTTTAAGGACTATGTTCACTGTGTGTGGGAAATGGATTATGTTTGGGAATTTTTGTTATGGACTGATTTTCACTATGGTTTTGTTAAAAATACAGCTCCAAAGACGGGTGTTGCTAAGTCATGAGAGCTGTTATGGAGTCACTGGGGACTCAAGGAGGGAAACTGAGGCAGGCATGCCAGTCATAACATGGCCTGCCTGAAGAGGGTGCTCCAGGCAGGGTTGCCCTATGACAATCTCCTTCCTTGTTCCCTCTGTCTTTCATTTAACCTCTCTCTCTTCACTATGCCACTCCACACTCTACAATAGCCAAGTGAATGTTACGATGAAAATAGCTGTTTCTTGAAGCATCTCTGGGGAGATCAGGAAGATTTTAACCCACTTTCACCCTGCAGATGGAGCAACATAGAGCAACAAGTACAGACAACAAAGGAAATTAGATCAATTAACTGAGAGGGGAGAGGGAGAGGGAGAGAGACACCCTGGGAGTGTTTCAAAATGTTTCCCACTACCTCCAATTAGTTGGAAGCAGTAGGTGTCTCACGATGTTGGGAGCTCTCTAGCTGTGTGGATGCCAGATTTGGTTCTGCTTTCCAGAAACAATGGTTCTAATTTGTGTTCCATTCTTCTTTCTGCCAGAATGGTCACAGTAGGGAACATAGTACCAAGCAGAGCAACCATGAACCTGACAACCATATAACTGGAGTGCTCCCAGGACTTGGGGATATCTCCTCATTATTGACATTAAAGATACTGCAGTATCCTACAGTAAGGGCACTAAATACTGCATCAACTAAATTACAATGTTTTATTTTCTTTAGGGCTTGGGTTCCAGAAACTACTTGACTAAGCCCTCTTGGCCACAGTGGCCAGAGATGTACAAGAAAAATTCACAAATTTGGTGCTGAAAGCAACCTCTTGCATTATCTTGCTAAGCATCTGAATCTAGCACAGCAACAGGGGAACATTTTAAGCATATGAACTCAAACTTCCATCTCTTGGCATGCAAAGAGCCAAATGCACCTCTTGTGTTATAGAAGGTGAATGTACAGTGGCAGCAGCTGCTAAAAATGTTGAGGCAGCGTTTTGTCAGGCATGTAAACTGGCAGTATCAGAGGAAATGGATGCTGCTGAACCAGATCTGTTCTGACATTAGGAAGCTGCCCCTGGGTACTGTTTGCAGATGGAGGATATTGACCTTTCGATGAGTAAGTTCAACGTCAAATCTGATAGGAACAACATTCCTTTCCCTGTTAATGAAAAGAATGTGAGCCCGCTCTCCAAAACTGTGTTTGGTTATACGTCCAGCTAAACCCTTCAAAAGGTAAAACAATCAATCATACCTTGATTCATGAATATTTCAAGAAATAAAATCATTTCTAACGATTCACAGGGGCATATTATTTATTCTTTATGAGCATTCCAATAACTACTGGCTGCAAATCCTGGAATGATTATTGGTTCAAAATTTTATATCAGTTATTTACAGTTCATCGTTCTCTTGTCTGAAATTTTTCCATAGCCCAAAACAGGAAACAGAAACAATACCATATGTGTGAGGTGACCAGACACACAACAAATATAGCAAATAGTTAAAGGCTTTCCACATGTGTTTCCAAAGTTTCTCAAATGTTAAATTTGGAACTGAAATAGACAGATAAATAAAAGAAATGTAGCTATATGTGAGCCTCAAACTTTGTCTTTATTTATTGGGGTGATATGATAGAAGTCTATAAAATCATGACTGATGTGGAGAAAATAAATAAGGAAGTGTTATTTACTCCTCACAACACAAGAACTAGGGGCCACTAAATAAAATTAATAGGCTCATAACCTATTAAACAAAAGGAAGTATTTTTTCACACAATTCACAGTCAATCTGTGGAACTCCTTGCCAGAGGATGTTTTGAAGGTCAAGACTACAACAGGGTTAAAAAAAAAAACTAGATAAATTCATGTCCATCAACAACTATTAGCCAGAATGGGCAGGGGTGATGTCCCTAGCCTCTATTTGCCAGAAGCTGGGAATGGACAACAGGGGATGGATCACTTGATGATTATCTGTTCTGTTCATTTCCTCTGGGGCAGCTGGCATTGATCACGGCTGGAAGATAGGATCCTGGGCTAGATGGACCTTTGATTTGAGCGAGTATGGCCATTCTTATATTCTTATTTGTTCATTGCTTTACCACACAACAGACTTAAGAGGGCCATTGCTATGACACAATTTTCAAGAGACATTTTTAAAGGTGTTCCAGTTATTCATTAGGAAACCACAAAGAATGTCAATACATAGTATTGGGGCTCAAAAGTCTCAGGACATATGAGAGTATTTACATTGTCTGTGTCTACACAAGAGATCTTTTTCCACCATTGCTACAACCAGGCCAGTTGCACAGCCTATAGAAAAAAGGAGCACTAATGTGGACAGAGCTCCAGAGGGCTGTTGGCATTTTATGCATAAAGCGTGAAATCCTGGCTCCACTGAAGATAATGGGAATTTCAGAGAGCCAGGATTTCACCCCATGTTGTCTACTCTGCTCAGACAAGTTCCAGATGTCTAGTGTCTATTTCTGATAGATTCACTTTTACCATACCCATCCTGCCCTTTGCAAAATGCCTTAATAGACAAAATGATTTTACCTCCAAACATTGCTTTATTACTACGGAGTGGGATTGTATAGCACTGCCTTTGCATTTGTGATCATTGGAACAATGGACATACAGTTTTCCATAGTTCTGGCAGTAGGAAATATTTCACTTCAAGTAGAGGCCGCCTTAGAAGAAAACTCAGTTTAAGAGGGGCATCTGGGTGGGAAAATATTAGATTTGGAAAGCTTGAGGTTTGGTCTTGTCATCTTCCTTCCTTCAAATTTGCTTGATAGTCCTGGAAAATGAAGTTCTCCTTGCCCACAAAACACGTACAGTATAAGCTTCAGTGGTATAAGTTTCATCACATTGAACCAGCCCCCCAAACTAAAATGACCAAGTGGATAGTTCATTTTCTAGACACACTCAATCCCTATTTGTTTAAATGTCATCATGGATGTTAGCATCAACTGTGATGTAGATATGTTTCTCTAATCTGCTGGGCTATGACCACACTAACTCATATCATTCAGGCCACCACACCAGTCATTAGAGAAGCCCTCTGCAGTTTGTTTACAGTCATGAGCAGATACTATCACCAGCACAGAGAAAATATCCCAGGAAAAGAAGAGAACTGAAAACAAAATTGCATAGCTGTAGCTGGTAACAAAAAACACATGACAGTGCAAACTACATCCGTGTGTATAAATATTTGCAATCACTAGCAGTATGACCTAAAGAACAAAGGGGACTAATTCCCTGCTGCCTAGTGACTGAAATGAAAACAAACACTTGCTAGAACCCAATCCTCACAGCCATGCTTGCAAGTAAGTAATCTCTTATTTATAGTCTGTTCACAGGATGACCTTCACTCTACTAATGACTGGCATTGCAACAGAACAAGCCCTTATTTGGGATACACTATTTGGGAGCTGAATGGTGGATGCTGAATGGCGGTGCCTGCTGTATTCCGGAGGAATCACTATTTTTTCTCTGTTTTTGCTTCATCGTTATTATTTATCAGTATGATTAATACAAAATGAAATACACTGTTCAAGTTCCTGTGCTATGCTCCTGTATATCTAGCCGTTATTAGGAGATGATTCTCTGGAAGGACAATGTTGTCTTGCTTTTTCTTTCTAAGGGGGGAGGGGGGGAAACCATATGCAGGATCATGTCTGGTGAATCAGTCACAGAAGTGACCTGTTGTCATTAGAGCAGAAAGCATCATGAAGTCTTTTATCCCAGATATTGGTGCCACACAAATACTATCCCTTGATGAGTTTGAATAGATTCAGTTATCTGAGTGGCAATATGTGCAGGCAGTTAGGACACAGGTCTGAGAGTTCAGAGACCGGGTCCTGCCAATGGCTATGCCTGTAGCCTTGAGCAGGTCACTTAACCTCTTTGACAGCTGATAATAATATTCAGCACCTCACTGGGATTAATTAGGTAGTATTTGTAAAGCACCTCCAATAAAGCACTACAAAATCGCTAAGTATGATCATTATTGTTATTTTCCTTACTATTACACTAGTCCTCATTAAATTCAGGAGGAGGATTGCAGCTCCCATTGTGTGCAAGCTCACATAGATGGTAGTGCAAAAGAATCTGAGAGTTTTCCTGGCCCCATCAATCTTAATAGGTCATTTAGTCATGTAATGATTCAGCAGGCTTCTGAGCTACCCCCTTTCTCTTGACATGTGGACCCCAATTTATTTTACTGCTAAAACCTTCCATATTATCTGCCTGGCCTTTCACTTGAACCTGATTAGGCATGTGGTGTCTCACTAATTTTAAAGCTTGGCAGTCAGGATTTGAAGTGAGCAATAAAGCAATGTAAAAACTGGCTCAGTGAGGTAAAAAACAAAGAGAAAATGTCCCCCATCCTTTTTTCTTTTATACATTGCTATGTGTCTGAGTGTGGGTTTGAGATTTTAAAACAAAAAGCATAGTGTGTGTGTGTGTACGTGCACATGCAACTCTGAGTGACCAGATGGTGGCTGTTAAACCACTGGATGCATTTTCTGAGGAGATGAGGAGGATGAACAGCAGGAAACCAAGGAGAGGACCAGCTAATACATCCAAAATTCCTCTTGCTGCAGCCCCAACTCTGATACTCTTTGAAACAGTGAACTTTATCCTCTCATCCATGCCAAGCTAACTCTGTTGGTCAAAGCAAGAGGCATGGAGGAGGGAGGGCCATGCCTTGCTCTGCACCCTCATTCTCTGCACCCTTTTGTGAGGCTAGCACCATCAGTGACTGGCAGCAGGCAGGGCTTCTATTCTACAAATGGGATTTTGTTCAGCCCCAATGCAATGATTCCAGGTTGACTTTTACTCCCCTTTGTGCAGAGTTGGGAACAACCTAGTCCTAAGTGTGTACACTTGCTGTATTACAGGCCCACTCCTTTATTTCATTTGCACCTAAAACTCAGACTGACTGCAGCAGCAGTTTTGGATGTTCAAAGAATGTGAATCAGAGAGAGAGAGAGAGAGAGTGTTTGGAAATGCATTTGTCCATCTTTGAACCATGCTGTTCAGATAAAGGCCCCATTTATATTCCTTTCACTTAGGCATTTATTCCTCCACCTCTAAGGATGACTGACACATTGACAACTGAGACATATGCTGCCCTTGGAGAACTGTGCAGTTTGTCTATGGGATGATGCCTGCTGAATCTTCACCTGGTCATTGCAGACCCTTCCCCCCTGCCATCCCCCTCTGCACATAGGCAATACGGGTAGATTATATTTGCAAATGAATCAAATGCCAGCTGTCAGAGTTGGGTGAGAGGATTAGCTTTGCATATGAAGAGAGAGGTGGCACTGCATGCTTTCAGGCTCATTATGGAAGTGGGCCCCTTCTGAATCTGGGTAATTTGGTAATGATCTTCCCACTTCATTCTTCCTTTCTTTCTTTCACAACTCTGGCAAAAGCCAGATTCTCTGGTCTCTTGCATATTGCCTTCAGAAACAAAGGCTGATTTATTTAAAGACAGGTCAAGAAATCTGATACAGGATCCAAGACATGCTGCATTATACAGCAGAAATATGAGATTTATTGATTTATTTATTTACTGAAGCATAAATCCATATGTCAGTTCATGCCCTTAAAATAAAAAGTGAAATGCCACTCGTAATCACACTTACCATACATACACGCACACCGAGGGTGGCTCCAGGCCCCAGCACGCCAAGCGCGTGCTTGGGGCAGCATGCTGCAGGGGGTGCTCTGCCGGTTGCTGGGCAGGCGGCAGGCAGGACTCCGGTGGACCTCCTGCAGGCGTGCCTGTGGAGGGTCTGCTAGTCCCACGGCTTCGGTAGAGCCGCAGGACCAGCGGACCCTCTGCAGGCATGCCTGCAGGAGGTCCACAGGACCGGTGACGAGGAGAGTGCCCTCCCGCGGCATGCCGCCATGCTTGGGGTGGCGAAATGTCTAGAGCCGCCCCTTGATGCACACTAACAAGCCATGCATCATGAGTCAGATCCTCAGTGTAAATCAATGTATCTCCATTAATACCTGCTGAGGATTTAGTCCCTGGTCTGTTTGCCTGGTAAGCTCTTCAGCACAAAAAATATACAACTATGCAATATTCCCTGGAAAACTAATTTAAAAAGGAGATAGGGCATGTGATATACGTTGAAAAAACAACAACCCATCTTTTAATGTGCTAGTTTGACAGTTGTAACTTATATTCAGTTATGAATCCTCATGAACTGTGATAAACTAATAGATTTTTAAGGTAAGAAGGGACCATTGTGATCATCTAGTCTGACTTCCTGCATAACATAGGCCACAGAATTTCACAAAGTGATCCCTGCTTCAAGCCCATAACTTTGGGTTGAGCTGAGGCATTCAGTGTAGGATCGGACCTGACACAAAAGAAATATATACACACACAGATTTTAGCCATTTAAAAAATTGCAAGAAAATGAATGCTTATGAAAGAGAAATTAATAGCACTGGTAAGAATCAGGCACAGGACTCTACTACTGCCAGGGCCAGGGCAAGGATGTTTTGCGCCCTAGGCAAAATTTCCACCTTGCACCCCCCTTGCGCCCCCACCCTGAGGTGCCCACCTGCAGCAGCTCCCCACCCCCCATCTTGAGGCACGCCCCGCCCCAGCTCACCCCTGCTCCACACATGAGCACGAGCACCCCGAGCATGCCGTCGCTGCTTCACTTCTCCCACCTCCTCCCCGAGTACACTGTGGCTACTTCATTTCTCCCACCTCCCAGGCTTGCAGCGCCAATCAGCTCAGGCGCTGAAAGAGTGGTAGGCGGGAGAAGTGAAGTGGCCACGGTGAGCTCGGGGAGGAGGTGGGGCAGGGGTGACCTGGGGCAAGGAGTTCCCCTGCGTGATACCCCCCCCACTACTTGCTGCAAGCGGCCCTCCCCGAGCTCCTCTGCCCCAGCTCCCTCCGCCTAAATGCTGGCGACAACCGGGAAGGCCAAAGATCCAGCTGTCACAGTCGCTGCCGAAGAAAATGGCTTTCCCCAAATTCCAGTGCCCTAGGCGACCGCCTAGGTTGCCTAAATGTTTGCACCGGCCCTGACTACTGCACCTCAGCTCTGACCTGCCATGCCCCTGCTATTCTAATCTTGAGCTTCTCCAGCAGACTAGTGTGCCAGATTATAGGGTTGTTTTGTGATAAAAACAAATTGAGCCTAATATTTGAACTCAGATCCCCAGAGAGTGACATGCTATTACACGCACCTCAGACTCTTCTTCTTCTCATAATGATAGATTCTAAAAATAATATTTGTCCTACAGAAGATTCTGTAACTAGCAAATATTTCAGGAGTAGGGTGGCAGCAAGTATTTCTGATCAGCACATGCCTCTCTGTCCTTTGTTTTACAGCCTTTATATATCAATAAAGGCTGTAAAATAAAACCATATATTTCACATTAACTGTGCCATGATTATCACATATTAAACTGTATTTAAATTTAGAAAAAAAGACATTCGTTATCTGAAAAAGAATTGTCAGGTCAAATGTTCATTGCCAAATCATGTTTAGTCATGCAACCATAAAAATTTAGCAGGATTCTTGCCATTCATAACTCTGATTTTATTTCTGTTCTATCTTCAAAAAGTAGAAATAAAAAATACTACAACCATTTTTGGAGACAGCAATAGCATGAAATGAAATACAGTTCTCTAGCCAATTCCTGAAGACTATAAAGTGTAAGTTTTAATATTTTTGTTTTGAAATTAGTTTATTGTTAGTGAAAGGTACTGAAAGGATAACCTCAAAATCTCATTTTAGCCAGAGTTAGCCCTTTCTTCCATTCACTAGTTGTCCATGAACAGATCACAATATCCAGTGAATTTCTTTGTTTTTCACATTTTTTTTGGTAAATGTTCTGTGCAAAGATTTCTATCCGTGGATTGCTTATGATCTGTTAACTATACATGTTGCTGACAGTGTTCAGTGTTCACAATTTGATATTTGACAGACGTGTTTGGTTACCTACGTCTATCATTGGTACGTCTGTTCCCTTGTTGAATATTTGTAATTTTTAAAACCAGGAAAAGAAGATGGCTTGGCTTCTATTATCAACGGTCTGATTTGAACACCTCAACCACTGGATGCCCTGTGGCCATGGACCTGATTTTTCAGAAATGTTTAGCAGTCACAGAGCCAGCTAACGTCAGTGGGAGCTATTGGTGTTCAGTTCAAAACTTCTGGAAATCAAGCCCATAGGGTCTCAGAGGCTGCTTTAGACAATTTTGTCTTAAGTCACTGAGGCTCTGATTCTGTCAGGGACAGGATAAGAACTCTTCAGTGTGAGGGCGCAGAGGATAAGGAGACCTAGGGAATTGTTTTCAAGAATAACAATGTATCCTAGCCATGTACGTGGACTTGATTTAAAAATAACAGGATTCATCCCCGACTAGGGAGACAGAGAGAAAGACATCAAGCAGAGGAAGCAAGATTTGCTGCTTGTTTACAGAAGACTTTACATTCAATTGTCTCTTGTTACATTCCCACAAAGAATTATATTTGCATGCCAGAGAGAAGCCCTGTCTGTGAAGGCCAATAACCCTTCATTACTCCAGTAAAAAATGCACATGGTTGTTGTGAACAAACAAATGAATTTGTGGATGTGAATAGTCTGAAAAAAACCTTATTCATGAGTGTTTAGGTAAACATATTAAAAACTATACAAACTCAGTCAAATCAAATCAAGTATACATTTTAATATATACCTTTTAATGGACCTACTTTTTTAACTATTCACTCAGCTCTGCACCTGAGCTACCAAACTCTACACTGAACAGAAAAGGATTTCTGACTCCTTTTTTTCTCCTACTAAATAGAACACTTTTCTTTTAGTTCCTGGTGTTATATTAAATCCCAAAGCACCTGAGCCATTTTCATTTCTGTGGATTCTGTGGATTTCTGTGGAATGGGTTTCATATTTCATTGAAAATAGTTTCTTATACATAAATGCACAGAAATTATTTTTTCACTCACAGCAGACAACTTTTCAAAAATAAATTTCTAAGGGTAATCACTTCTGTCCTCCAGACATTGCTAACAATCTGGATATTTCTTTGTTTCAGTAGGAGAGGACAAGGGACAAAAAGCCCAAAACTACGTGAAGAAGAGACAGCAGTTGAAAACTCAAATGGAGATTGGATGAATGTGCATAACTTGATTTTCACTGAGTTTCCCTTACAGATGGTCACACTGATTCAGAATTCCCTGGAATTTTGCCCACAACTTGAATTGAGCTGAATCTTTTTTGAGCTTTGAAAAATTATGGGTACTTTTTCTTAGTCCATGAGTTTTCATTTATATGCACCTCTGTGCTCCCAGAAGTTAACATGTTTAATTACCATGAGATAGATTGATCTCCCAGTTATTACTGCCTCAACCAGAAGCAAAGGAAAGGAGAAATTTCATTAGATAGGCTGTTTTGGAGATTTCCAGTCTAGTCTTGCAGAACCAAAAAGCCTCTGGATACTTTCAACGGAGAAACTTTATATATATATGACCTGAGATCTGAATCTTTTCAGCATCACCTTGCTGTTGGTTCTTTCCTAGGAATATGCATCAGCTCATCATCCCTCTTATCAGAACATGAATATGACAATTCCACTGTATTCCTCATGCAGCACTCAAAAGTTATGAAGTGTATGCTAGTGGAAATGCAGCCTATTTTTTTACGTCTGATTTACACAAAACTGGATGGAATGCAAGGGTTATGTTCTCCAGCACCTTGTCTCCTTAAGATAAAGTACTCTGCTGACAGTTCAGAAAGATGCAACTCTAATGAGCACGGTAGTGGTCACAGCAGAGTTTGGAGTCCTGGAAAAACACTACCGTAGATGGTTTTTGTAAGCCATGTGCATTGATTGTTTCTTACAAAAAATTCAACAAAATGCTCCAGTTTGAAAAAGAACCCAGCTCAAAAAGTGTAACAACTGAGTCCCATGCCAGGTTTACAATAAGAAGTGATTAACTTGCTGAAACAACCCTGTAGAATGTAATCACCCTTCCTCCCTTTCCCCAGCCCTCTCAGTCTATGCCCCATGATGATCCTTTTATTGCTCTTCCACAATTGCCACAGGAAATTTAACTTAAACCTTTCACTGCTTTTCCATATCATGATACTGGAAAACGAAAGAGGAGAAGGAAGTTAAATCTTGAAAGCAGAAGAACATGGATTGACATTTGGACCTCCATGCCAGCTGCAATCATGCTGATCTCTAACTTCATGTTTGGCATAGCGCTGTCCTATCCTATTACCACCGATTCACTCATTCACTCTACCTTTTGCAGATATGTGAAAACGATATATATCTTTAAAGATTTTGTGTTTGAAAAATAAGTGCAAGTTAGTCACTAAGTTTAAATTATTTTCCTTCTCAAATCATTGATTAGGAGGAAGGGTGAAAAAGAAACCAGATGTTATTTGTGCACTTGGGCCCTGCAGGGGTATTACTTTACTGTCCTGTTTTCCCTCGTTGGTTTATTAGATATTTTTCTGCCCAGGGGCCAGTTAAATGTAATTTTTCGAGAGTCAGAGGGAAGCCATTGGAACTGATGAAACTGTCACAAGTGATGAAGATAAAATGGACTCTGAAACTAAGGTTTGCTAAATTTCTTACTAGTATAAAACATAGGATCTTGACATCTTAATGAAGAGGGCTTGGATTACTGTAATGAACACACAGTACAATAGTCAACATTATTATCAGAAGCAATAATTTATCAACATTTAGAGCATATTGGTGTCTATGATTCTCCAGTTATTTCCATTGTACTTACAAAACTAGCATCTAAGATACCACTATGTGGCTATTATAGAAAAATAATGACTTTTAAACGTGACAACTGGTATAAACTGCTGAAGCTCCACTGAAACCAAACTGAAGATAAGACTGCAAGTCTCTCTGGCCCAGATTTTAAAAGGTATGTAGAGTTTGCTCTGTTCAGCATTACCTAAGGCCTAAGTGAGTTATGCAGCTAAGTCCCATTTACAAAAGTGATTTAGGCAGTTGGAAACATATGGGTAAGGGCTGGTCTACACTCGGTGGGGGGTAGAGGAATGGGATCGATCTAAGATAAGCAACTTCAGCTAAGCTATTTGCCTAGCTGAAGTCGAAGTATCTTAGTCCAACTTACCTGGCCATCCTCACGGCGGCAAGTTGACCGCCTCGGCTCCCTGTCGACTCCACTTACTCTTCCTGCCGAGGTGGAGAACAGGCGTCAATTTGGGGATCAATTTATCACATCTAGCTGAGACGCAATAAATCGATCCCCGATAGATTGATTACTACCCGCCGATCCAGTGGGTCGTGTAGATGTGGCCTAAGTCTATGCGAGGGGCAGGGCTGGATTAATCTTTTGTTGGCCCCGGTGCCCAGACCGTGGCCCCGCTCCTACTTGGCCTCTTCCCCAAGTCCCTGCCCACCACTCACACAAGGCGGGAGGGGATGGAAAGGAGTGGGTGGCCGGCAGGGCCTCATGTGTGGGCCTGGTGCCTGGCACCACTGTAAAGCTGATGAAGACTAGGGGTATGATTCCCAGAACATCCAGATATACTCACACTAGCTCTCATCAAGCTAGCATGCTAAAAAATAATAGCGTAGCTATGGTAACATGTGTAGCAGCCAGCAGCCGCATGGGCTAGCCAACTCAGGTGCATACCCATGGAGTCCAGGCAAGCTTATACTCAAAGTGGCTAGCCCAAGCGGCTGCTCACCATGGCCCGTGCTACTGCGACTAAACTACTATTTTAGCTTGCTAGTTCAATACAAACTAGGAATCACCCACTTAACTCAAATGAGTTTAAGTCTCATTGAAAGTCAATGGGACTTAGGCTCCTAAATTCCTAGATAATCTTTAAAAATGAAATTTAATCACCTAAGTCACGTGGGCCTTGCAACCCTGAGTGGAGCAAAGCCTAAATACCTTCAAAAATCTGGACTTTTATTTCTGTGTTTTTACACGTCTGTACTTATGGTATTGGAGGTGGAGATACGTGAGTATGGATGTGTTGTCTTCAGTAGAACAATGCACCACTTCTAGCATATGGTATAGCTGAGTATATTCATTATCCAACTCATTCCCACTATCATTTGCTATATATATTAAAGTATGATATTCACTTCATTCTGCAACTGCAAGATCCTACTTTCTTTTATGGCAGGAATTTGACACATAGACCCATAGACTACTTCAGTACAAAAGTCTACCATGCATCTGAGCTATCTGGAGAACCTCAAAGGACTTAAAGCAATTTCTTTAAAATTTAGTTCATGCGATTGAGAATCGAATGCCATTATGGAGCTCACATAACCTCTACTACATTCTTGTAGAAGTTTTGAGTTTCACATAATTTATCTAAGTTTTGAAAACTATTTTCTCCTTTAATCATCATTTTCAAGAGAAAATAACTTTTAAAGTATTTTTCCCTGATGAAATAGAAATCAGTGCCATGCAAACAAAGACTCTGGTTTGAAAATAATTATCGCCCTGCTGATAAGATAAATAAATGTATCTAAAACTTGATGCTGCTAATGCCCCGATCCTGCAAAGACTTGTGCAGGTGCTTAACTTTGCACACAATGGGTGGAGTCCAATGGGTGGAGTCCAAACCCTATTGGAGTTTTGCCACTGACTTCAGTAAGGCCAGGATTTCACCCCATGAGCAACCCCATTAAACTGAATGGATCTACCCACCATGGCTAATCTAAAGCATGCATGTTAGAAGATGCAGGATTGGTGCCAAATTTATAGTTATCTAAATTAAGAATCCATGATTTTCTAAGTGCCAGTTGAATTCTCATGTTTGTATTTTGTATGTATGAGGGAGTATTAGTCCCTGAGCTAATTAGGCAATCTTTTATTTGTAATGGTACTATAAGAAGGTAAATTCATTTCTTAAAAGGTCCCATTCATAACAGGCTCAATTCTTAAAAGGTGCTGAGCATCTTCGGGAGTTGCTGAGTGCCCTGAAATCCCATTGATTTAAATGGAAGCTGAGGGCAATTCAATGCCTCTCAGGCAATGTAAATAGAGCTGATCTATTTTGCAATATGAAATGTTGATAATTTTTTCCATTGAAATGCCAAAGGGAAGATAATTTTATTAAAAAATTCTTTACAATTTGTTCCTGAATTTTTCAAAATCTTGTAGAAAACATTCATCAAAATCATGTATTTCAGCCAAAAAAGGCAACAATTTTGCAAACATTGTCATTTTGGTTTCGGGGTTTTTTTGCTGATTTTTTTCAGCCAGTGCTATATGTTTGAGACGATTTCATCCCATGCATATTCATGGTTTTAAATTGTACTTAACTGGTTTTTTTCTCATCTCTACTGTTCACAGATTTGTTTCGGAAAGAATAAATAGCTATTGATTTAAAACACACAGCATAAAAATAATAGAGGACCTGTGCCTTCCAGTCAAGCTTAGCTGCTATCCAGATGGCTGTGAAAATAAAAACAAGCAGAGGCAAGTGTGTATTACACCTAACATATTGTGAATTGAGGGTTAGGGGAAACATTTTGCCATTATATTTTGGGGATTTTTCACCATTGCTGGATGTCAGCACCCAAACAGAGCAATTCTCACAATGTTAACATGTTACATTCAATTAAAATAACTAAAAAAAAGGGAAAAAAGATGAGTTTACTGATTGCTTATTTTATTTAAGAAGCTGTCCTTGTATAATATTTATATAACAGTGGATATCTTACTGTATTTCACCTATCTATCCATTTTTCATTTAATTTCAGTTGGATACATTTATATTTAATGTAATGACCAACCATAACTAAATAGTTTATATTAATTTAATGAAATCTCTCTTTTGTCAGCACATGGCAACCAGCACTGATTACTGACTCATCACAAGAGTGCACACCTCAGGGCATCTCCTTCTGACTTTGAAATCGTGTTTAAATAAATCACTAAATTCAGAAGGAGAGACAGATAACACCACCACATTAAAACAGAAATAAAATGAAGCAGTTAAACAGATCTAAATTTCCCTAGAAAGACATTTCCTAGGAAAGCATACTTTTTTCTTTACCATATTTACCCATGTACAGCTTTTAATAAACAAGTGCAGCACATGTGTAACGTATTCTGCAAGGAACAAAAGATGGACTATTAGAAAAAAGAAAGGACCGAGTGGGAGATGACTTACTGTAGCTAGTCTCATCCCAAGGGGAACAATGTGAATAGCAATAAAAAGAAAGCTTCTTTAATAACTTCTTAACAGATGCTTACTGATAAGTTACAGGTTTTGGGTTTTTTTTTAAGTTATTCACTAACCACATGAAAATCTCTTTGTCCTCTGATCTGAATGGTTTGGGGATTGTTTTCTAGGTACAGTGGAAGTGGATTTTTATGCTTGTCTGTGATTATTGCTTCTTTATTCAACTAAATATTTAAGGCCTATTCTTCCAAAATAAAAATATGCTCAAAGAAACTGCAAACTCCATTACACAGAAAGGACAGGCCCATAATAAATTAAGTATACAAACAAAGGAGAATAAATAAATCGATGCAAATATGTCTTGTTCTTCTGCTTGCCATTTCCTGTTTCACATTCATCAGCCTATTTTATCAAAGCCACTCTGGCTCTTTCCAAACAATCAGCACTATAAATCTGGAGTCTGTTGACACCTCCATGGTTTCCCCTGAAATCATCCTCCATCAGGAAAGCAGAGGGAATGGATGCTGTGCACATGTTGCTGAGAGTAGAATGTGACCCTTTAGGGTAGGTTTATTCACAAGAACTGTGTTGCACACTGTCTTGCTTTATAGAAACGTCTTAAACAGTACCTGTATTTTCAGCTGCACTCACCATATAAATCATCAAACTCATGGCAAAGAATTACATGCCAGGAACTGAAAAGCTGTAAGGCCTCAATACAGGAAAGCACTTAAGTATGTGCTTAATGTTAAGCATGTGCTTAAGCGCAGTCCTAAATAGGGATGCTTTTCTGAATCAAGGTCTAAGTGCTGGAACCATCACAGTTTCTTCCACAACAATGGAAAATTCCTTCCATTAAAAATAGTCTGATCTAATTTCCTATTAATCCAAAACTGTTATTAAAACAAGATGTTCACTCAGGCCTTGTCATTCCAAAGCAAAAGGCCAAACATCTTGTTACTATTGTAGCAAACTATTTATGACAATTAATGGTCACTGATAATTGAGTACTGAGAGGGGAGTTTATGAAAAATTCCATTTAAAGTATAAGAAAATATAGGTGCCAACAGAAAAAAATCACCCTGCTCTAAATTAAAGTAGACCAAAAATAAAAATAATTTTGTCCTTGTTTTAATTTCTGTCATACATCATGTGACAACTGGAACATCAGAGTAAACACTGGTAGCACTGCTTATTCTCCTCTCTAGAACTGTGCTGCAGGGCCATCATCATGTTAATACCATTGCACCATAGTTCCCTGTATTCCTTACTACATGTCTGCCATGTATCATCCTGACAGCTGCACAACTAGTGCATTTATGTTTGCATGTAAGCTGCATTCAATAGCATGTGTGGTGACTATGGTCTAGGAATGTAATTACAGCTATTGCACGGCTGTCAGGAGCTTTGATTATTTTATTTTGTTCGGCTCCTTCATTCTAAAGAGCAAAAGAAATAGGTAAAAGTTATTCCAGACCAACACCTTAGCTATAATTCTGATTTTGTACTTGCCAGTCAGTCAAATCAAATAATAAAGACCAGTCACACTGGGTGTCCTCGATATGGATATTGTTTCACTACCAAATCACGAGCTGTTCTGATGTCAAAAGGATTGCTTATCTACAACACAGATTATAGCAGAAATATGTTAATTGTGGCAGCAGTTTCATCTTCATTAGATTCCCACAAGGCCTTTTAGCCTATATGCTCCAGGCAAACCAATCTGTTGCCAGGGAGGGCAGAGCATCTTATAGGTCCTGATTGCCCCATCTATGATGCACCTAGGAAGTAAATGATACAAGCTTCTACAGCAGCGGCAAAGGAATTGCTACTGTGCACACATGAAGAAGAAAGCTTTCTAAAGTGCCCCCTTTTCAGAATGGAGGCTGATAGGCAAAGGGCAAGCAATGTATACAGACTGAGCCCAGCAGAAAGACATACAAAGGCAAACAGTTGGAAAGGCATACAGCAAAAGAGTAAAGTATACCAGCTCCAGGCAATGGCTTTCTCTGTTGTCATTGTGGTCAACATGACGTCTGGGATATTAGCTTAAAGCAGGGGGTCCACCCAAAACAGGAGAACAATGCAGCTCATAGATCCTGACTGCTGCTTGCCTCTCTGCTCTCAAATCTTTCTGGTCTCCTCGTTGCAACCCTGGTATGTCTGAACTGTGTGATGCAGCATTGTCCGCCCAATGTGGCAACCAATCATGTTGCCATGATTTTATCATAAATCTCATGATATTTGATGTTTTTTCTTAAAGTCCTAGCTACTGGAGTCACATTATTGCATGAGAATCTCAGCTTTCTTTTTTTAAAAGTAATATTCTAACCCTCATGATTACAGAGAAAAACTTAAAAACATAACCCCTGAAGAGACACACACACAAAACCAGAAGGCAAATAAAAGAACTCAAAATTATTGTGTGTTTTTTAAATCTCATAATTTTCAAACCATTTGCAGGATTTTTGAACACTTTGCATTGGAAATACTGTGTTTGACTGATGCTTCCATGTCCTTCTCACACTTTCAGTTTCCGATCTTCTCCCATACCCCTGGCCTCAAACCCTTCTTCTGACCCAGTCTACAGTGCCTCCATAAAACATATTTCTATCCAAAGGCCTAAAAACCCTACTCATTGCCCCTCACTGAACTGTTAAATATCTGTCTGAAAGTCTCCACAAGGAAACTGAACAAACCTAATGGATTCACCCAGGCACTTGCAGAACTTTACAGTTTACTCACATGCAGAGGTGAAAGTGGGCCGGTAAGAAGTGGCCGCCAGTACGGGCCCATACACAACCGATGGTAAAGTACTGCAGTGGCAGCGCTTTAACGTCACTGCCACTTTTGCTGCCCGCCCCCAGGCTGCCAAGGGTAGGGGGCAAAAGGAGCAGCTGGCCAAGGGCCCAGTGATTTAAAAGGGCCCAGGACTCCCAGCCACCACCTCCTCTACCATGGCAGCAGCCGGAGCCCCGGGCAGCACAGGCTGGGCAGCGCTGAAAGGCTAGCTGTGGGAGGCTGACTCCCCACAGCCCCGCCCTTCTGCCTGAGGTCCAACCCCTTACACCTAAGGCCTTGCCCGGGCCCCCAGACTGGTAAGACTTTTAAGTTACTTTCACCCCTGCTCACGTGATTTTATTGCTTCCCTGTGCACCTCCTGCATTTTCACCTGTTGTATCTAAACTGTAAATTCTTTGGAGCTGTGATAACGGATCAGATATCTGCAGCACGTGTCATTGCTGATCCATCTGCAGAACCCATGACTTGTCAATTTGCTTGATCGGAGGCAAATCAGAAGGTCCATGATTTTTTCAGTTTGGCGGACTTTCCTGAAGAGAGGTCCAACATTGGAAAAGCATTTGTGTTGCAAGGCTGGGGTAAGCAGCATTGGCATAGCTCTATGGAGAAGCTTGCACAATACCTACCTCCTGTGCACTTGGCTCAATTTACAGCTATTATTCAGTCACTTTAATGATCATTGAATTCACCCACAAACATTTTTTTCCTTGTATTGGTCTTCTTTCTGTTTAAATCTCCTCTCTTTGAGACAAATTCATTCCTGTAGTCAATAGAGCTTCACCAGCAATGAACATTTTTGTGGGGGTTTGTCCTTTTATTCTCAGTATGAATGGGTATGAATGCTTATGAGTCTTGATACAGCTCCATGGCAATTACCAGGTTTTCTGGATATATTCTTCAGCTATCAAATAGCAGGCCTGAAACTTTTCAAACGCAGTTGGATCTACTTGCCCAAGGCCATACTGGTGGTGATACCTGTAAATAACGACAAGGAAGGAATATTGTCATATCCGTCTCTGTCCCAGTGTGTTGGGAGCAGCTTTAAATCTCTAGAAGAGTGAATGGCAATTCCAAGCCAAAAGCTTTCCGAACTGAATAGCTATCATGGTTTCAAGTGATGCAGATGAAAGGAGAGATGTGTGTGTTTGCTCTCTATGTTGCATGGTTATACACACTCTCTAAGGGAGGTAAATCTGTGTTAGATGTGTTAGCAGATTTATAGCTTACTGCTCCATACTGGAGGTTATTCAGGGAACAGCACAGAAGTTCCCTATGCTGTTATTTTGAAACACGTGTTCTATTACAAGCAATCCATACTTTGATCATTGAAAATATATATATATCTGTTGCACTAATCTTTAAAGTCTAACTTATCCTGACAATCCAAATTCAATCAAAATTCAAATGTTTCATCTATTCTTAGTTGCATAGTGATAGCTTTTGCAATACATATGTAATCTGAGATCCCCTCCATGACGAGGAACGAGAGTGAGAGTTACAGATGGAGGTCTACATCTTAGGAAAGAGGTGCCTTGTGCTGAATGTGTAAAAATTCAGCAGATGTGCTACATGTCCTTGAGCAGTTTCAACAGTGGGCACTTTCTAACAATGGGAAAATTCACATTTGGCAGAAATGGCAATTTATCCTACTTGCAGTGTGAAAATGGTCCTCAGATTCTCCCATGCCCCAAAAAGGGATTTGTCATGGCTGTTCTCTACATTCCTACTGGGAGCAATATATTATCATGGCAGGATGTAGCTTGGCCAAAAAAGGGTGTTTTTAATGAGCAAGAGAGTGCTGATCAGTGTGCAGTTATGAGCACAGAACTTTGCCCTGAGATTTAGAAAACTGGCATATATTTTATATATGAAGGAGGTGCACAACTTTGGATTCTCAAATTCCCTCTCTCCTTTTGCACATAGAGCTCTTCTAGGAATACTTCAGTTTATCTTTATGGGCAATTTCATCTCACAACAGGCCTGATCCTGAGAGCTGCAGAACATTTCCAGCTCCCAGGGAAGTTCACTGGAGCCACGCAGTCAGGGAGCTGGAGGGATGACACAAGCCCTGCGACACAGATGCCTCTGTGTCTCCCACAGACCCTTGAATCCAGGGGCTTGGTGTCCAACCCCTTACTTTTTCCATGCATCCCTGATGAAGACAATAAATGTAGTTGAAGAGTTTACCGCTTGGGAGTCTACAAACTGGGCCCATGTCTTGTGTTCAAAAAATTCTAAATATTAAAGGCTCCAAAACCTATAGATACTTCACACTAACCTAGTGTCGATCTCCTTGGCTTAACACAGGCCACAGAGTTCTTACAAATTCCCAGTTTCATATTTCTAAGGAGGTTATTACCTAGAGGTTAATTAATCGGGTTGAATTGTGTCAAACAGTGTCTAAAGAATTACTGCATAGCAGCATCCTTCTTTTCTCTTATCCACTTTATGCCTTTGTATTTGCTTAGCAGTTTTTGACCTTAGTCATGGTACACTGCATTTCCTATGGAACTGACAGTGCTTGCAGTGACAAGAATTTGACGTGCTACATGTAACAAGTATTAGAAAAGAAAGGGTACCACTGCACTAGGAGATAAATAGACAGACAGCTCAGACGTTTCTTCCAGAAAACTGACAGTGGAATGGGGAAGTTTTAAGGTCTATGATTTTACAAATGTAATTTGGATAGTTGTGTGATGTCAACTTTAATAAAGTATCTGTTGACCCTTTCTTCCTTTTCAGTCATCTCCCCATGTTGCTCTCTAGCCTTTCCTCCTTATCTACTTCTCTTGGTGTCCTATCTATCTTTTTTATAGCCGAACCTGTACCCTTTTTTCTCTTTCACAAACACTCCTTCAGGGCCTGTTCCAAACATGTTTACATTCTGTACAGAGGTTTTAAAATTAAATTAAAATGCATCTAATAATTCATCACCTTTGTGATGAATCAACCTTTTCAGAGTTCACAGCATCTTTCCTTCAGACCTGATAAAGCTGACTTCATCATTAAAAAAAAAAAGAAAGAAATTACAGATTCATGGACACAGAAGAAGAGTATAAAGTCAGGCTCACCAGAAGGAAGATATTTAAAATCATAAAAAAATAAAAAATTTTAAAAAAGACATTTCACCATGGCCAGACCAACAACAAAAGAAAATGGGAATTTGTAGCCTAAGCCACTGAGGCAATATGATGAGCCAAAAAATGTTGGGATTTTTTTTTCAGAAAGTCCACAACTGAGCCATTTTAAAAGCACTGAGCCATTTTAAAAGGCATAAAGTTGGGGAAATCCTGTTCTCATTTAAGTCAAAGGGAGTTTTGTCACTGATTTTATTAACACCAGGATTTCAACTTGTGTCTTTAATCTCCTTTTTAGATTTCTCCCCAAACTTCTAGAATAATTCTATACTGGGAGGAGATGTGGCATGTGAAATTTCAGAGGAAGTAAGTTAGATGGCATGGAGTAGTAATGGGTGGTTTTGAATATTGAACTTATAATGGGAAGCTAATTTTAACATTAATTATGGAGTGAATACTGCTGATCTCTCCTAAAGAAAGTCTTTTAATCTAAATGTGTGCGGCATGGTAAAGTTAAAGTGATGGAATAACATATGGTACAATGAAAGCTTATAATTTTGCTTTAACAAGAAGAATTGGAAAGTGATTATGATAATTTGCATTTCTCTTTTGCAATACTCTGAAACATCTATACCATTATGGAAGATATTCTACAATACAGAAATACTAAATACTGCTATAATTCAGTCAAATCATCAGCCGTCATTTACATAAATCAAACCACGAGCTTTTGTCAAGAAAATAAAGAAAAAGATCTGACAGGTGGTTGGTAATTGTGGATAATATATATGTCATTATCTATGAAATGTAAGGATCTGGGAATATCCATAACAGCTATAGGTGTAATTTGTGAATAATTTGATTTACATTATCTTACTATGGAAGAAAAAAACTCCCAAGGAATATAAAATATTAGCAATATTACCTCTTATGTTAGTTACATTGGGTAATTCACATTAATCCGCATCCCTTACTCTAGGGGCTAGTTTGTAACTATAGATAGAGCCTTCGGTAAGGGGTGACAATGTTTCCTACTCCAGGAAGCATTGTGACAAAAGGGGACATTTCTGACTTCCAGTTCCTCAGTGGTTTCCTTCTTACTCCCTGGGAGCAGTAATTTCGTGACAATCTCTTCCCCCAGGCTGGTTCAGATGGCAGGTAGGGAAGGAGTTGGGGCCAAGGCCCCACCTTTTCTCTCATCTCCATACAGCTTTCGACTCACCAGCCCCAGGGAGGGAGTTGATAGTACTAGCCTTGCTTACTCCTGTGTGCTTAGACCTGGGAAGCCCACCAGGAATGTAAGGTGGATTCTTACTCTCTCTTAATCCCTCAAATGGATGCATAGTCCAAGTCACAGTCTAGCCCTGTCTAGCCCTACTATAGAGGATAACAGATTACAGAAAGAGAAACTCAAACATATACTATATGAGTTCTCAGTTTCACCTTGAATCACTCTGATTTTCAGAGCTAGAATTGTTTGAAGCAACTTTAAATACTTAAAGTGTTGAGAAGAAAAATCATAAAGAACAACAAGTAATTTTTCCCACTCTTCACTTATGGTGAAACAAAGTTTGTAGGTTGTTTGGATATGTATAAATATGTTTCAATTCCAAAGATTTTCATCAGCTCCTGTATGGAGCCACAGAAACCATGCTCCATATTTGTTGCTTTGTGAGTAGTTGCTCCTCCATTCTTCAATCAAGTTGTGGTCCAAAGTTGAAGGGAGTTCTCAGACCTTTGTGTGTGTGTCTGTGTCTTTGTAAAACTAGAAGTTGTCTGATTTGGAGATCTCTTTTTCTGAGATTCAGCCCAAAGTGATTTTTACGCCAAACTGAAAAGCTCCAGATAAGCAAATTACTAACAGAAATGCTGACGCAGATTGAAGCTATTAGCATGAAGAGGCCTCCTTTTAAAACATAGAGTGCACAGGACTGGAAAAAAGTTTTCTACCCTAATACTATTTAGTTGTTCTACCCTCTTGCCAAGATTAAACAAATCCTCTGACTGACCCAATCTCTGCTTTGAAGGTGAAGGCAAGAGCACAGTATTCCCTGAGCCACTGACTAGCCCAAGTCTGTATATGTTTAATTAAAGATCTGCCAAAATCCAGCTATTATTTGCTGCTCCATATCCACAAACCTCTCATAAGTTGTGATGAACGGGGCATTTGGTGGCTGCTGCTGCTGCTGCTACAACAATAATAATTTTTCAAGTCTAGACTATGACATATACTAACCTCACAAATATCCTTGGCATAAATTTTGACAACATGCTGTATGATAGCACTCTAAGCACCTTTGAATACAATTAGTAATTCTATTTTAAAAATCCCCAAAATATCATTAAAGTGAACAGACAGTTTTGGAATGAAAACAGTCAAGGGCATTGCTAGGTTCCAGTATGGGGGAAAAAGAAGACTCTAACAATGGTTTCCCCAGTAACACAGGAGATACGTATTAGACAGTCTCAACCTTTAAGTGTCAGACATGTGCAGGGCTCTTTTTAGTCATAGTGACAATTGGAATTATTCATGTCCTAACTCAGTTTGACCATGACAGTCTCAGCTATAATGAATCTCACTCCAGATTTTCATGGGTCCTTGCAATTTGCACTCCTGGAAAATAGTCCATCTCAAGGGCAAGGTTTTCATTTCAATTATTTGGGACCAAATGCTCATCCTACATTCAAGAGGACATGTCAGAGTTGCAGAGATATTAGAAACCTCCCCACCAGCACGGTGCACTGTTCTGTAGCCAATACCACAGTTACATACCACATAGGTATGTGTACACTGCAGTTAGAAATTTGGGGCTCACCCAGAGAAGCTGCTTTGGGCTTGCCAGGCTTGAGCTAAAGGGCTGTTTAATTGTGATGGACACATTCAGGCTTCAGCTGCAGCCTGAGCTATCGGACCCTCCCATCTTTCTGGGTCCTAGAGCCTGGGCAGGGTTTGACAGCGAAGAGCGATTTAAAAGGGAAGTGAGGGTGAAGGAGTTGTCCATTGATCATACAGCCACAAGTATAACATGCAAGCAGATTGAGAAAGAGTTAGTGTATTTACCCAGAAACAAATGAAGAGCAGAGAAGATGTGTAAGTAACAATCACTTTGTGACTTTGGCGTATTCTTCAGGATATGAAAATAAAGCAAAGTGAACAGAAAGGAACTGACTTCCAAGGAAGAGAGGCAATCTGAGACACTGTTTAAATATCACAGATATAAATTGCTTCCCGTGCAAAAGTAAAATTGGTCTAATATTGAGTCTTCAATCTTCTACAAGTTTTCAACTTGGCATACGCTGAAAAAACAATTTTCAGTCAGAAACCTCGAGATGGCATTACTATTGATACACGCAGTATTATTTTTTCCATTACTTTTGTAACGTCAAATAATTTAGAGCTTACTCAGAGAATGCACCTAAGGAATAGCTGTACTGATGAATGTGTATGTAACCCCATCAGTATCAATCAGAGTTCTGCTACAGATCAGGAACAGCATGATCATGATCCATGGTTGCAATTTGTCTTGTTATTTTAGAACCTTTAATCACAAATGTACTACAACTCATCAGGGGCATAACCCTGTTCCCACTGAAGTAAAGGATAGTTGCCTTTGTTGTCAAAATTGGAAGAGGATCAGGCCTGTAAGAGGGATGACAGTGTTGTGGCAGGGCTGCTAAGAGTGCATAAAGCCTGAGGCACTCAACACAGAGAAGTCAAGCCCTGGTTCTTGGCTTCTGGGGAAAAATTTCAAGCTGCTGATTCCTTTGAGAAACATTCCTGTGAGATGTTCACAAAGCAAAACATATTGTTGTGCCTAGCTTCACAGTATTTGGACACAGAAACTGCCCTGGTAAAGATGTAATCAGTTCTTTAAAAGTTACATACCTGCAGTGATTTTTTTAAAAAGAATGGATACCTATTAAAGGAAAACAAGACACTTTCATCTTGACTACAGTCCAGATCCTCCAACTTCTTGCAGGCAGGTGGCCAGATTGTTATGCCTCTGCATGGTTTTTCATAAACTTCAGCAGAGTTCTGACAAGTTAAGGAAGTCAGCTTCTGTGCCTGAAATTGCAGGATCAGGACCTAAATGTTGTTATTAATATCTGATGGCTGTTTGGTGGCCTATGTAAAAGAATTTCCCTACTGGACATCTTTCTCCATCACAGAAACTATTTTTTATAATTAGAAGTCTCAGCACAGAGGCCAAAGACTAAAGAATCATGCAGCATGAATGGTGTTTTCTTCTTAGCAATGTATAGGTCTGAGGCATGCTGGGAGTATGGTGGCACGTACGTACATTAGAAAAATATGTCCCTATTTTTACAAGCACTGATACAGCTGCTCAGGTTCTAGCAACAATGTAGGTGCTTGTGTAGCTAATGTAGACAAGTCACAGGCATTTTTGCCACTGCACCATGAAAGTAGATGGCAGAAATGCCCAAGCCCTATCTTTGCTAGTATTTACACCACTTCTGGCACCACTGGAGCTGAAATGCTGCAACATTTTCTGGTGTTATCAGATCCTGTGGGGAAGCTTGTGTTGTCACCTCCCATTCTGGAGGTTGAAGACTTCAGCTCTCAGAATAATCAGTCAGGCACCTATCCATGTAGTAAATTCATTACTTAAAAGGTTATGTAGGTCTTGAACCTTATTTTAATCAAAAGGTTATATGTGTATTCTTTTCAGGCAAGGTGAATTGTTTTCAAAGAAAACTGCATTTTAATAACAGTGCCAGAACTGTGTGAAGTATTTTCTGTTTTAAAGGTGCTTGTTGAGACTGCAAATTCAAATTACTGAAATACATTATGGCTTTCTCTGGCAGCAGAGCATAGTCAGCACAGAGCACAATAGCATAATTCATCCTGGAGAACATATCAAACATGTGTACCATACACTAACTGTGAGAAAAATGGATTCCTTTTGTACGATTGCAGTCACAACGCTATTAGTATGCAAAAGGAAAACATTTTAAAATGCTGAGCCAAACAAAGAAAGATGATGGAAGATCTCAGTGTTGCAGAGAAAGAGAAAAATTGAGTTTCTGCATATACTATAAACAGCAATAATGACACGGTGCACCAACCGACATCACATCACATTAAGATGATAAATTGACTAACTGGTGTGACCTGCTTGAGAAAGCAATGAATCATTTAATGCAAACACCAAGAAAAAAATCTGACTGCAGTGAGATTTGCCCTGCTGAAGTTAGCCAAAACGTATGAAATGTTATATTAAAACAAATGATTTGGGGCTGATTTACACCCTGTGCAAGCCCAGTGCCTTCAATGGGGTGGGCTGATGTGCAAATCAATGCAGAATATGATTCCAATCCTTGATGAGGATGGGGAACAAAAAGAAGGTAGATGAGGAAGGAGGGGGCACAGTTTTAGAAAGAAGAGTTAGATCAGAAACAGAGAGCAAGAAGGAACAAATATAAAGAAGAGTGACAGTAACCCTCCACCCCCCCCCCCAAAAAAGAGGAGGAATTTAAAAAAGAAGAACTAACAATGGGGAGCTAAGATGGGCTTTTGAGAATAGTGTATGTGTGAGTATCAGTAAATAGTACTCACAGGACATGTATCATTTATCATCCCAACCACATTGTTTGTATGTTGTATCCTTGTCCCTCACTCTTCGTCTGTTATTTCTCTTTTTAGATGTCAATCTCTTCTGGGCAGGCCCTATGTCTTTCTGTACAGCCCCTACCACATTTTGGGTTCTATGCCCTCACTGTTGTTATCTGAAGAACTCATATACACTAATATAAGTGCACACTCCTGTTTATCCTTCTATAATTGAATTCAAGCAATTTATATACAGTTTTCACATTGATTTGGTATTCTCTACTTGGAAACCTAGAAACAATGCTTTTAGGGCCAGGACCCGCCAGCTCTTCAAGGGTACTTCCACATTGGGAAGGCTTGCATAATTGGGCCCTTTTTCCAATTTCGTGTTAGATAAGAGAGTTTTCATTTCCAAACAGGCAAAATCATGGATCACCTCATTTTTACCTAAAGGAGATACAGGAAAAAGACATGGCAGCCTGGGATTGCACTTTGTTTAAAATTTGTTTCCATATAAATAATTCAGACAAAAATAAAAAAACTGGCTTGATAGGAACTAGTTCACCAACAGTAACAATACAGAAGGGAATTGAAGATGGACAATAGCCAACTGGGTGGTTTATCTAGATTCACCCTCTCTTTTTAAGAAACACATATCTGCTCATTACAGTGCAGAAGTAATGAACCTGTGCTACGAACACAAGCAGCAATGTGATGGGATTGGGAATCAAATACTACAAAAGTTACAAGCTCAGGTCATCACATAGGGACTGATTATGTCACCCTTTGAGACTGAGGAACACCTTACTCACCCTGGAACTCCCTGGGCCTTCAGTGGTGCTGTTCTTGTGAGTAAGGTGTTGGTCAGTGAGGGTAAGGTTTGAGAATGATTCTTATGCAGCGCAGTAAAACACAGAACAGATTGACCACTTTGAGCTATATTGCACCATTTAGACACAGCTCTGCACTGGGAACAGTTCACAGCTACACTGCCCTAGAGGGAACATTAGAGAAATTCTGTCTGAGGAAGATAGAATACCTCCTAGAGCTTCCTGCGTTACAAGGAAGTATGCACACTACTACAGCTCTTTAAGGGTACATCCTCCTCCCCTACGCAGATGGCTAGCTCTTCACAAGTGGGGATAGTGTCATGCCTCATCTTCTCTTGATATACTACCCCTTTGCAGCACCCTGCATCCCTGGGGGGCTAGGTTTGGTTAGGCAGAATCAAGCTGCCGCTATTTGTTCATATATGGCTCAGATCTACAATCCTTACTTACATGATTTGTCCCACGGAAGACAATGGGATTATTCATGTGAGAAGGAGTTGCAGGATTCAGTTTTCTAACTTGGGCACCAAAGTTAGCATGCACAGTTCTTTATCTGGGCATTCAAGACAGCAGTTAGAGGTGCAAACACCTACTTGAGGTACCTACAGTAAAAGCCAATTTGAGTGCCTAGATGTGAAATAGAGAGTTTCAAAATGAAGAGGCCAGGCTTGAAAGCTGGACTTCTGCCTGCAAGAGATCAGATAATATAATCAGAGCTTTATGAATTGTTTTTTCAAAATCCCTCAAAGTAGACTTTGAAGGTTTAGACAGGATATTTACCTCCCCCTGCCTTATTTCTATGGTATTTCCTGTGTTCAGGCGCCATACATCTCACACCTTTTGGTATTAACCACAGCCTGAATGAAAGCCCAGATCATGAAACATAGTCTATCAAGTCTCTATGTATGGACCAGATCAGACGAACAGTAGCATGACCTTAGAAATTTAATACATTACTAGTTGATTGGGGAATTTATTCTTCTTTCAGGGACCATAATTCAAATTTACACTATCCTATCTTAAAATATCATTGTGAGTAGACAGCTGAAGGAATGAAAATAGGGGAGAGCCATAAAAATGCACAGTGTAAATAGAAACTAAGATTAAAAGAGATGGATCATCTTCAGACTATAAATAAAAATATTCCCCTCTCCCATACCTCACTGCCCGAAAAAAGCATAACCCCTGATATTTAACCTCCAATCTTATTTTTATTGTGTATTTTATTAATCTTCTTTTTTGTGCTTTGTAACCTGAATATGTGCATTGACAAAACTTAATTCCAATGGATTAGAAGAAAATGTAAATGAGTTGCATGGCCCTATAACTCCAGCAATTTAGGCATTATGCTTTCAGTTATTGCAGGCGATAACAGTGCAGGGAAAAATAAACATTTAAATTGGTAAGATGGAACACAATAGCCAACAGAGCTTTTTAAGTTGACCTGTGTATAAGTATTAAAGTATTGATTGCCTGGTGTTTTCAATCTTGCAAATTCACAGCTGGCACTGAATGAATAATTATAATGTAAAAGAAGAGAAAAAGGACAGGGGACGTTTACATCTATAATTATATATATCTAGCTAGCTTTTGGCTGAAACAGCCCATGAATACCTAACAATGAATAACCCATTAAAATTGGTGTCAGTAATAAGAGTAACTAATAGAGGTGGGTGAACAATGTAAAACAGTATGTGTTTATGGGCATTCGGATTTGAAAGAACATTTTGATTTGACCATATCTGCAACCTTTTCATGTTCACTTTCCTCAAATACTCAATTGTTCAAGCTCTACTAGCAGAAATGCTTACAAAAATGAGCTTTTAGCTTGAGTGTTTGAATATTTGCAAACAGGGAGTGTCCAATTGCATAACTAACCAGCAGCAGTGAGAACTGTGAAGTCTGAATATGATACTTAAATACGTAAATTAAATTTGCACTCTTTGGGCCTAATTTGACAGACACTTTCAAGGGAAAGACTTCATAGACTTCAATAGAAATTGGATCAGGCCTTCAGTTAGTTAGTTACACAATCCATACAATTGGGAACAGAAACCGTTACATGAGTATAGCTGTAACCAAGCATTGTAGCCAATGTGATTGCAACCAGCAAAGTACAAATATTCACAATTTGCACTTCTATTATTTGCCATAATAATTCTGTATAATAATATATAAGCAAATTTTGCAATTGCCCAGGAAATGTGATAAAGTTTATCCGATAAATTATTTACTGTGAATTATATGTTTGGCTCTAGCCCTGAACATGGACAATGTTCTTCATTTCAATATTTTGCTAACGAGGAACAAAATTCAAGGTTTTTATTATTTATTAGCATTTGGCCAAAGTCTAAACGTCTGGATATAGATTTTGAAAATACTAAATTTGGAGATTTTTCACATGAGGAGTTTTGGTTCTGTTTATTATGAAGATGAGAGCTATTTTGTGAATTCAGATCCAGATTTCAAACTGTTCTAAAGTTGTGATTTGGGCCTCTGTCATAAACGTACAGCTAAGGGTAGCATAAAATCCCTCTTTACCCTGTAAAGGGTTAATTCCTCTTTTACCTGTAAAAGGTTAAGAAGCTCAGATAACCTGGCTGACATTTGACCAAAAGGACCAATAAGGGGAGAAGATACTTTCAAATCTGTGGGGCAAGGTTTTGGTCTGTGTCTCTCAGAGCCAGCCAAGAAACCAAGGAGGGAAATTACATCTTCTTAAGTATATCTGAACTAAGCATCTAGTCTTGCAGAAATAGTAAGTAATAGCAGAAAAGAAATGTGTTAGATTACCTTTTGTTTTAGCTTGTGAATTTTCCCTGAGCTAAGAGCGAGGTTTATCCCTGTTTTTGTAACTTTAAGGTTTTGCCTAGAGGGGAAATCCTATGTGTTCTTGAGTCTTTTGTTATTCTGTAAAGTACTTATCATCCCGATTTTATAGAGGTGATTCTTTTATCTTTTCTTTAATTAAAATTCTTCTTTTAAGAACCTGATTAATTTTTCATTGTTCTTAAGACCCAAGGGTTTGGGTCTGTGTTCACCTGTACCAATTGGTGAGGATATTATTCTCAAACCTCCCCAGGAAAGGGAGTGTAGGTGCTTGGGGGATATTTGGGGAAGGTAGGGCTCTAAGTAGCCCTCCCTAAATGTTTGTTTAAATCACCTGGTGGTGGCAGCAATACTAAGGCAAGGAAGGAATTTATGGGGAAGTTTTTTAACCTAAGCTGGTAAAAATAAGTGTAGGGGGCCCTTCATGCGGGTCCCCACATCTGTACCCCAGAGTTCAGAGTGGGGAAGAAACCCTGAAAGCCTCTAACTTTTGTGGAAATTTTATTTGGAAAAGAAGAGTTAAACATTTACAATGAGATTTCCATTTTCAGTAAGTGGTGTCCAAAATTCAAAACCTATTTGTTTATGTATTTTCTTCTTCCCATTCTGTTTCTTTTCCTTTTCGGTTAGTGGGCAATCAAACAAAGGCCATGCTGTAAAATCACCAGCACATTGGAACACTAGAGTGAAAAAACCTAAGCATGATTGCAAGATGCTGCGACTTCATTCAATTGCTCTGTCCTAAAGCTACAAGATGAAGTCTGTAGTAGACAATTCTGCTCTTTAGGTGCAATGGAGAATTTTGCCAGAAGGTTAAAGCTTATCTGTGCAGGAGACAGAGCTTTCTCAGGAGACTGTGAAATGACTCCTACAATAATTAATAACAGTCACAAGCCACACCGTCTTCCATTCCAAATGGTTTCTCTAACTTAAACACACAGCATGTACATTTAAAGACAAAACTCCACCAGAACAAAACACTACACTCTACATAACAATTGTCTCTCTGGAGACACAATAAGAGAGAGAACTGTACATCTCAAATGTTAATCACATTGCTTAATGCATCACTGGAAGGTGCTAAAATACTTCAGTAATGATGGCTGTATAAGAATAGAAGAACAAAATAGCTTTAGAATGAATAAGATAGACAAGTACAATAGCCACTAGAAAAAGTATGTCAAAGGTTCGAGAGTTTAATTAGAGACAGATTTGGTAATATTTTCCAGGGAGCCCAGATTTTGTATGGCAGCTCAAAAATCCTTTTTATTTGTGCTCTCCATAGTGTATATTATCATCTTGTTGCAAATGCATCTCCACCCAGAAGTAAACTCCAATTACAGGTAGCCAAAGCCAGAAATATTTGCTTTGCAAATTGTTGCATGTGTAGAGCTTTCTGAGAGATTTGTCAAGGATTCAACAATTTAATGAATGGTAAATCATGCTGTTTCCACCTGTGACAAAGTGGGAATTTTCTGTAATATTTTTGTGAATCCTATTTTGTGCACCTCAGTTTCCCTCTGTACTTTGTCCTTAGCCGCAGTGGTAGAGCAAGTTCCGGGGAGGGGGCGGGGCAGTGAAGGACATGAGGTGCGGGCGTCCCCTTCTTGCTGTCTGGTTTGCAGTGAATAGAATCATTAAGGAACTGGCTGGAACCTGTTAAAAGTGACCTTATATCAATGGAGTATCCCAAAGAGAGAACAGAAATCTCCATGACCAAAACACTGACACCTAGGAAACAGTGACCAAGAGGAAGGACCAGGGCCAGTGCAAGGATGTTTCACTCCCTAGGCAAAACTTCCACCTTGTGCCCTCCCCCATCCCTGAGCCCCCACCCTGAGGCGCCCCCCCTGCAGCAGCTCCGCACTCTCCACTCTGAGGCCCCCCCCGCCCCAGCTCACCTCTGCCCTGCCTCCTCCCTGAGCACGCCATCACTGCTTCACTTCTCCCGCCTCCCAGGCTTGCGGCGCCAATCAGCTTAGGTGCTGCAAGCCTGAGAGGTGGGAGAAGTGAAGCAGCCAGGGCGGCTCGGGGAAGAGGTGGGGCAGGGGTGAGCTGGGGCAGGGAGTTCCCCTGTGTGCTGCCCCCCCACTTGCTACAGGCGCCCTCCCCTTGCTTCCTTGCCCCAGCTCCCGCTGCCTAAATGCCTGCGGTGACTGGGGCAGCTAAAGATCTGGCTACCGCAGTCACTGCCGAAGAAAATGCCGACCTCAAAACCTAGCACCCTAGGCAACTGCCTAGGTCACCTAAATGGTTGCACCAGCCTTGGGAAGGACGTTTCTGCCCGCCCACCACCTCTCAGCAGGGAAGCTCAGTAGAGACCCCAGCTCAAGACCAAGCAACTGAGAAATGACCAGTGTGGGTTTTTGGAGGAAGCTGGTTGCTCACTCCTGGGACTGACAAAGGAGAGAGATGGAGAAATAAATGGAATTCACTTCAGCTTGGCTGATGAATTGCTCTGACTTGACCAGAATGGACTATGCTTTAACCTTTATTTCTCTGTGCTAATGTAAGGATTTTTAATGCAGTTGACTAATAAAATTCTATTCTGTTTTGAAAATGCTGCTTGAGTGTCACTGCAAATACTTACTGTGGTGCATTAGTCCCTGAAGAGCGTACAAGTCTCTAACCAAGAGTCTATCTCAATTGGACTTACTGCACAGAGTTCATGATGTGAAGCAGGTGTGCTGGACCCCAAAGGCTTAGTCTAGGAGGCAGTAAGTGTGCGTGGCCTACCCTCGGAGGCCTGCCACACTGCACAGGTTTCTCCAAGATACTGTTTAAAAATGAGGTTTAGCACAAATCCCATGAATCTGTGACAACACCTATTAATTCAGGTGACACTCCACTTTGGAGAAAAATACAATTGTTCCTATATTTGATGTAGGCAAACATTTGTTCTCATTGCTAAGAAAATTTATAATCTCTCGAACAATTCAGTCTGAAAAAATGCCAAATTTTCACTTTTGCAGGGAGCAATGGAAGTGTGATGCAAAAGTGCAAAATACTTTGCTTTTGTGAAAACAATAAAAATGTGACTCTTTACTAGTTTTGGCAGTAGCAGCGATCATTGTTTCCAGCTCCATCACTTATCTCTGAACATGCAGAACAGAAAATTCCCCACACAATGAGACCTGTGGATATATCTTTTCCTATACTGCCTAATCTAAAGATTCCAGGTAAGACAGAGATGGCCTGGAACATTCTAGTCCTGAATTGAAATGCACAAAGGCAGCTGCCTCTCAGATGCCATGCAGCAGGCAATGACTCCACCACATTTAAAGGTACAGTATACTGAAAACAGAACAACAGCATCTTGTAGCAGTTGCATAGGAACTGATACCAACATCTGTGCTGGAAAGAATTTTACCTTTTACAAACATATTATAAAACTAAGGCAGGACATGGAAAGTATACTAATTATTTTGTGGTAATCCTCAGCTTTCTGTGTCTGTAACTTACAGGAAGTACTGTACACCCTTCCTGAGTTTCAACATAAACAAATCACATAAACTTACAGCAGGCGGAAGAGGTCAGCTGCCAATGCCTTTTCTGTGCATCCTGCAAATTGCAGCAGCCAAGACTCAAACAAGGACACTCAGGATCCCTAGATAGCAGCTTATTTCCAGGTCAGCCATGACTTCTTCCTGCCTGGAACAGACAGAGGTTGTGTTAAACTTGTCACAGCTGGAGATTGCCCTTGTATATTTTACCTCTGTCTGTGAATGTGTAAAGATGTAGTCTGTAAATACACGGGACAAAATTTTGCTACTACAGTGCCATTTTGTTTTAATATATTTGTGTTGGCTAGGTTCTAATATGATGAGCATGGGTTGGCTGGGTTCTAATATGATGAATAATAATTTGATGAGCATAGTGGTCTGAAAAACTCCCTGTCCACATCAGTGATGGAAACCATATTTGAACCATGCTAGCAACAATAAGATTCACAATAACCATGCTAGCAACCATTTCAATCCCTGTGCTGTAAGTGCCTTGGAAAAGCCAACTGTTAGAACTTAGTGACATTTTTGTCCTGAAAGATGTTATTGTTTTGGTTTTTTGGTTGGGGACAGGAAAACAATTGGTACAATTTTCAAAAGTGTCTTATTGATTTAGGAAAAGTCTTAACTTTTAAATAGGACTTGTTTTCCTAAGTATTTAAGGACTTTTGAAAATCCCACCGAACATTTATAAAATGCTATACCAGATGTGCTCTTCATGGGGAACACCCCTACCAACAGAGGAGAGCAGTGACCACAGTGGAGGCACTACTGGAGGTGGGGAGCTGAGTAGGTGGGGGAGCATGGAAGAGGGCTAATGTGGGAGAGGTGTGGATGCAGAGATTTCAGTCTCCCCAGATGATCCACTGTTGGACTGGTGGCTGAGGAGTTGAAGAGAATGAGTATTTAGGATGACATAGAAGAACTATAGCTGAGGGATAAGGGGTGCGTTTCTGGAGACAGGAGAGTCTGAGTGGGGCATCGTTGAAAGGGACATGGAAAGGGGCAGAGAGGGGATTCTCAGTTCCTAAAGTTGTGAGCTGTGTCTGCCACCTGACTGGATGAGTTATCTAAATAGCGGATAGAATTATTTGCACTGAAAATTGATAATTTTACCATTCAATAGGCCATTTGAAGTTTGCACTTGGAAAATAGTCAAGTATTCAAATATTGATGCCAGTAATGCTCATGGACTTGAATGTTCATGGAACTTGAGAACAAAAGGGCCATGAAGATGTTTTTCTTGAAATTAACTTTTGAATCAAACGAATATTCTTTGAAATTCTTTGCTACTATTTGCTCAGTTGCACTGTTTGTGTACTGGAGGAGATCATTTATTGATATTATTACATTACAGTGCCACTTAGATTGCCCAAATGAGCTTGGTTCCCCCTTTGTGCTAGGGCATGGTAGGGAACATATTAAGAGATGGTCCCTGTCCCACAAAGCTTACACTCTAAGAAGACAAGACAATCTGATAGCTTCTTGTACACTGTAAAACTCCATCCTATCCAGGCTGTATTTAACATTAGCAATCACTATGAAACCAATGAAGCCAGAATGTGGCCTTTGGTATAAAGAGTTAGGAGCTGTAACTACGCAATAGTTGAAGCTTTGCTGTTTTTTAGAATGTGTATAGAGGAGTATGAATGCTGATGAGGCAAGCTATATCGAAGAACAGATGGAGATGAATATTTCATCCAAAGGGAAAACATGAAAACAAACCAAAAGCACAGGAAATGACTTTCAAGTATATAGATCTGTTGTACACTATAGCTAAATATTTCTACCTTAGCAGAGAGCAAAAACTGTCAAGTCTTCCTGAGTATAGGTTCCTCCTTTAGGCATGTCTCTGTAGCAATACACTGCAATATGCATTGCCTAATGTATACAGTGTTCTGTACTGCACTAAGGATACTTATACTGTAGTCCTTTGAATAACCCACATGCCACTTCATTAACTAGTACAGGAACTTATTTCATTTTCACACAATGGTAACCACTCTGGTTTTTTTGTTGTTGTTGTTGTTGTTGTTAAAGGACATAGGAATTGGGAATAATGGTTATGTCCTGGGGCTTTTATGGGAGGTTGGAGACAAAAGATTCCAAATGCAGAATTGAAAGAGAGGTAATATTTCATATCTAAAATTTTATTATTTTCAACCAAGTATGTACACTTAATTTAGCTAAATGAATGGGGTTGAAGATCTTACATAATACATGGAAGCAATTGCCTGTTTTCTCATCATCTAGAAGCTTTAACCAGCAGTGAACAGAAATCCTTCTGTTATTTTTATTTCTTTTCACCATAAACTTCTTTAAAATCCCATGTTACCTGACTGCAAAATGAGTTTACTTAAATGTGAATAGAGAAACAGACTTGGTAAACTGCGTCTTAAGTAACTTCTTTATCTTCTAATAGATTTTCATTCCCTCGGAACCCTCAGACTCGAATATTCTTTTCTCATGCTCCCCTTCTCTCCTCCCTCCCAAGATGTAACAGCCACTAGCTGTAATGCAGTGTATCAGACACAAATAAAAATTTCTCTCTGAAATTGTGCTAGGCTGTATAATAAATTGGTTTTATAGGCCTATAAAACAACCTGAGTTTGTGAGCATTTGAAAATAATGGTCTCAATTAGGATTTGTAATGTATTCTGGGAGATATCAAAAGAAATGTGGCAGCAGACTCATTTTTTCCCTCAAAATGATCACCTGCAATGTGTGCAATAAAATGCTAGGATGTAATCATAAAAGAGCCAGTGCAGGATCCTCTCTAATATATATGCAAATACCTCATCTGTTTGAAAGTTTTTAGCCATATGATAAAGCTACTAAAAATTAAGATCAGCTTCCCGCTACTATATAAATCAAAACAACCACTTTTCTCTAAATAAGGGGTTTGTTTAGGGAAGAAAACTATGCTTATTAAGTAACAATATGCATTGACTCAGCTCAGTATCATTCTATACACATGTACAGCATGGCTCAAACATTTGTTTACACATTGTCTGAACCGTTCTGCTGTTCCCATTATTTGACTGAAATCAGGTCTCCTGCATATACTCTGCTGTACAGTGTTACTTAAGATAGTGGAAAGCACAGTTTCTTTTGTTTACAGAGACATGCTCATCACCGTTTAGAGGAATGCCCGTGTGCTAAGGGCCAGTGCACCAAGCTAGGGAGCCACACACAATGCAGGTGAGCTTCCTAGAAGAAGGAATCTTTCCACTCACTGAAACCCAAAGCTCCACAGTTTTTACTGCAGATCTGAAGCTTCAGGAAACCCTATCACTGTGCTGGAGTAAGTCCACAGAGTAGAGGGGGAAGACAATAACCAGTGAATATACAGCAGTGGATCCACCAAACCTTCCCAGCTCTGTTTGAAAATGGAAGATGTTGGGATTGGCGGCGTACATGGAACTGCCCAAATTTTGCCTTTCTTGTGCAGATCTGCTAAAGGCAGTGCCCTCCATGGCTGCATAGAAGGAGGCAGAATTCTTTTTGTTCTGTGTTTGGCCGGCACCTAGAACAATAGAGTCCAGATCCATGACCTGGACTCCTAGATGCTATGATAATATAAATAATAATATACATTTTCCAATTTCCAAACTTAATTTTCTTTGAGGATTGAAAAAAATATAGCCAGATTAAAAATGTACCCTATGGACCCCTATTACCTGAACTTCAATAAGTTATGTGCAGTGATAAATAGTGACCAGAATGAAAGTTTTGGGGAGAAATCCAGAATGGTCAAATTAAACCAGTCAGGGCCAAGTAAGAGTAAGTCTTACTTACCTGAGTGGTGCCTTACTCCAGGAGTAAAAACTACTCACATGGTAACATACTATTCAAGGTGAATAAGGTTGTTGCAATCTGGCCCTCAGTGACTGAGAAAAATGGCCCTCTGGCCTAAGCAGAAGGAAGAGTTTCTTTGATAAATCATTTTCCCCTAAATATCTGGGGAAGGACTAGGAGGAAGGGTTATGTTTATTTTAGCTCATGGGGTAACAAGCTTCTCTGAGGTACTGGTATAGTATGTTTTAACCTAATTTATATTTTTCTGGTATATAGGTTTAAAAACGTACATTATTTTTCTAAGTGCAATGGCTCTCTTGTGCCTTGGGAGGATTAATGATTAAAACCAAAATTTATTTAACATAATTGGGTACAGATTTCCAGCAAATGTAATTCATACCAATTAGTGCAGCAAGTGGAGTTGATAGCCCGCTGTTTGTCCCACCTGCTGAATGATGTTGCCCTTCTTACACCCTGGCCTCTTCTTTCAAATTACTTATGAATTGCACAGAATCATACACATGGAAAAGACCTTTTAATCTACCTCCCTGCCAATGCAAGATTGTTCCCTATTGGCAAACTGGTCTTTTTTTTTCTAGTCTAACTTTAAACGCGTGAAGCACTGAGAGTCCCTTGGAAGATTGTTTCACAGAATAATTGATGTCACTGTCAGGAATAGAGCTGAGAAAATAATTCATAGCAAATAATGTATTCAATGCATTGTTTCTTTTTCTGCCCATGGAAAGCCTGTCAGCAGATCATGATTCCTTCGATTGTATCCACTATTCCAATTATTTTGTGTAAAGTTTTTACTGCACACTTCACTGAGAGTGCTTTATACTCAGAATTTAAGCTGCATTGATTGGTTGTGGTTAATCACATGGCACTGATTCGTATGTAATTCTTGCAATCAGGCGGAGGACTATCTCAGGAAAAAAGAGAAGGATTAATATGTGAGAGGCCAAATGTAAAAAGCCACTAAGTTGGGCATGAGAGAAGGACACAATTCTGTCCCAAAATGGAATGGTGAACACTTCAGAGCTAAATATAGAAGAGAAAGTCTCATGATTTTCACAACACTCTACTCTTACTTTTAGAGAAGAATAAGGCAGTAGTGCGCTTTGTCTTGGTAAAAAAAAAAAAGAAAAGAAAAAACATTAAAAAATTCAATTTTGATCCTGCCTCTTTAAGTAAGGCTGACATAGTCCCTGTCAGTTACATAAAGTAAATGTTGCCCGCTAACATTTATACAGATATACAGATATCTTCCTCTGTATTTTCCACTACATGCATCCGATGAAGTGAGCTGTAGCCCACAAAAGCTTATGCTACAATACATTTGTTAGTTTCTAAGGTGCCACAAGTACTCCTATTCTTTTTGTGGATACAGATTAACACGGCTATTACTCTGAAATCTATTTTACCAGATCCTGAGTACTTACTATGCCCTCAGGTTCAACTCTTTGCAGGATCAAGACCATAAAGAACAAAATCTTACAGGAGCAAAGACAGAAAAAAGAGGTCTTGGCTGTGGTCAGACTAGCAGACATGCTTTATGAGTCTGTGTATAGCTAGCCAAGACAGAAAGAAAAGAATGGGTGTACAGTGCTTTTCATTAAGAGATTTATTTGCTTGAATGAGAACTACTTCTCACTCAATTCTGCTGATTTGAAATACTTGGATTTTCAGGCTTTGGGGAGCTGTAATATCTTTGTGTTTATAGTATAGAGAAAAAGGAGCAAAACACTTGATTTCATATCAGGGATGAGTGCTGGGTAAAAACAGAAATGGGGAAGGATGCTGTGGAAATAATTCAGGTAATACATTTTTTTCCCCTGGGGATATCTCTTTTAGAAATTACCTCAAGACTCCCGTGTGTTATTGTGAATTACCTTCTCTAACCCCCTGGAGCACAACTGATTTGGAGAAGCAAACTCTGCTGTCATCTGTAGGCCTCTGCTCTCTGCTTAACGGATGGCAAGTACAGGTCAATGAATTTGGATGTTTACAGCATTTCAATTTACTAAGGAAAAAAAACCCTCAGGCTTGGCTTCTGGTATTTGAAATGATAATATGGCTATGAAATGCATAAAAAAGGATTTCACAGGCTGTTTAGGAGATGGGGTTTTTCTGTGGGTAGCAGTTTTTTGCAATACCTAGCTGAGCGCACATATCAAGTGCTCTGCTGATGTTCTTTTGGTATGCTGGGCAGAGCTAAGATCTGCAACTGTGCTGACTAAATCAATATTGTTTTTATGCGTGCTAGGTCAGCTGTTTAAACTGACTGAAGTTTTTCACTTGTGTCTAGATGTGAAAGGGTGACAGGGGAACATACAGTGAAACCTGTCTTAAGGGACTAAAAAAAATTGGTTACTTAATTGAGGTAGTCTACTCCTGTAACAAAGCCATTAAACAACAAGAGACATTTCGGGTTGGTCTTTTAAGCCAGGAGGTTGCCTAAAAAGGATGGTATCTTGTAGAGGTTTTACTGTACAGTTTTCTTTTAAGTTCATAAACAGTCATTAATGAGTTTTCAGTGCGATTTGGGCACCTAAATAACTTTGTGGAACTAGGCCTAGGTGGCCATTTTGGCAGAAAGGCTAAGGATTGAGTGGAGGTGAAGACTGAAATAACCTGCTACCTGTAAAGATGGCCGCCCACACCAGGGTTTAGTAGTGTAACATATAGTTGTCATAAAATATTTTTACTGTGGTTACGTATATTTTTCCAATGTCCTTTGTTAAAAATCCATGTCTATTATCCCCAGTTATTTGCAATGTTCACTTGTGCTTCAGTTATTTATTTAAAGTAGGGCCTATGTGCTAGATGCTTTCCAGACATTCCCTGCTCTGAGGAGCTCATAATCAAAGGACAGAGAGACAAGCAAACAGATTTGGAGAAGAGGAATAACAGTATGATTTATTTACAAGTCAGAGGCACATCCCAGCCCAAGAGCCCAAGGAAGGGTATACTGAGAGTGATCTAGTAGTAATAGGGCAGACTTTGTAGTGGGATAGCGGGGCATAGGAATCAAAGACGGAGGAGAGTTCAGTTATTTCATTTTGCTTCCCTTCCCTTTCAGTTGATGAATATAAAAAATGAAGGGACAGATTTACATTTTTTGCACATCCCATTCAGTGGCTGCATAAAGGTAGGTATGCATATAGGTCACTCTTTGTGTACATTCAGTACTGAATCAACCCCAAAAATGATCTTTTCCTTGCCATTTTCTCTGCTGGTTTGCAGACTTTTATGATTCAGCTAGCTGCTATTATTTAGGAAAAAGAAACAAACTTGGCCATCAAAGCAGAGTGAACTCCTCTCCCTTCACATGTAAGCTATCAATTATTTGACAGGACAAGCTACTGAAGTGTAGCACAGCATTAATGTGCTGGATTATGGGATGCTAATAAGGCAATTATTACTAAAGCTAGAGTTGCATAGTTCAGTAGGAATCCCGAAGGGAGCAGCGAACAAGTATGGGGGGAAAAAACTAGAGGTGGAAGATGTGCCCTTTTGCAACCTCTATTACCAAAGTCCGACCTTTGCAATTTCTCTTAAAGAACTCTCATTTATAAAATATGTTTGGACCCATGAATTTCAATGGGAACATTGGGAATAGAAGACCTCAGCATCTGACCTGAATCTTCAAAGCTAACTAAGTCAGTCAGTTTAACTTTAGCAGTTGATGAACCTCAAAAGGTTTACCCAATGTTGTTCCAAACCTCTCGAGTCAACGAAGTTAGGCTGTCAGTCTTACTAGAATAATCTCTTCTGGTACTTCCTTCTTCTGACCAGGCAAGATTTTCTGTAATAACGTCCTTTCTCACAGAAATTTGTCACTTTCATTACCACCACCAGTGGAAATTGGAAGAGCAAATAGCTGCAAAAATGAAAATGAATGCTAATTAAATTATTTCAAATCTTGAAAAAGTCCAGTTTGGACTTGGTTCTAGATCATTCACTAATCCTGGGTTACCTGAAGAGAATTCTTCAATACTAGCAGTTGCCCTCTTTTCCCTTGCTCAGTGTAATTTCCAGTGATATGCGTCAGAAAAATCCAGGAACCTGGAAGCAAGAGTTAGCATCATGATGAGGAACATGGGTTCACTTCCTCAGCCAAATAGACAGGGTGAAAACAAATTGAAGAACTGCATCAAAAAGTATGCAACACAAGGTAGACAGGAAGCAAATGCATTTTTCCATTATTCCAAAAATAGAAATAATTCTTCCATATTCAACTCAGATGTTTTGGTGAAAATGAATGGAAGACTTTGCAAATAGAAAACAACCGTTTGGTAGCAAACTGGCAAATGAGGACCCACACTAATCTATGAATATTCATGATGTTGTCCTGAGAATGAAATTTTGTTACTTATTTTGCAAAAAGCATTAAAATAGTAGAAACAGCAACATTTTAACCTGAATAATGTTTGTAAATATTCATGAATACTTGGAGAGCAAATTTCAGTGAGGCCTGGGGGGCAAGGGGGAATCGATCTAAGTTATTCAACTTCAGCTACATGAATAATATAGCTGAAGTCGATGTACTTAGATTGACTAACCATGATGTCTTCACCGCATATAATTTGATCCCCGCTGGATTGATCACTGCCCGCAGATCTGGCCAGTAGTGAAGACTTACCCTAAGTTTTAGCAAGAGCCAGACTCCTATTCAGAGATACCTCAGTCTCCAGTGATAACATCCCATATTAAAGATCCTCCAGGACATCATCCTCTCAAGAGGAAAACTCCCCAATGAGACCTCAAAGACAGAATATTAATGCAAAAAGGCATTGTGTACACTTTATTGTTGGAGCCTAATGCCTTGAGTTTTGCAGCGTTATTGAGCTTAGGAAGCACATGCCATGCCACATGTTACCAAGACATCTCAACACTCCAGGATGCTTTCAGAGAAAATATGACTGCAGTATTCTACTTGTTTGTCTCCCAGGATCCATCTTGTTTATATATTGTTGCATCAGCTTTAATTTCAGCATGCAAGAAACATGTACAAAATATGTGTATCTCCTTCCAGTGCTCCTGGAACTGCAGTGATAAGGATGAGGGTGATTACTCCTGGATGCTCATAATAATGTCGATGAGCTGACAGCCTGACAAGTCCTCATATTCTGTTAGTACTAATGCAAACTGAACTACAGAATTAGTTTATGAATTCCTGACTCCCAACATCACAAGGTCAGAAAGTTCATCTCAGAATGGTCTTCTTCACATTCACCTGCCTGCTCTGGAGACTTCCACTATTCCTCTGAACTGATAAGACATTGCCATTTTCATAGATTGTTACATTTCAGCCCTGATAACTTATTGATGGTAATTTGTGTTTGCTGGTCTTGATCTATTCCCTTGGGTGACTGTTTTGTCTTCTATTGGTGCTCAATACTTAAAAAAATCTGCCATCACTTTTTTGATTTTGTGGTCTTTCTAATCAATTTAATTCCTTCCTGAACGCTCCATTTTTAGTTGTGTATTCAATGTTTATAGTTTAGTTCATTCTCTAAAACTTTTTCATTAGGTTTGTAAAATGCTTTGAAATTTTGCAAAGTACTATATATATCAACACACAGTAATTTAAAGAGTAAATGCTGTGATGGGACATTGAACTTTCAGCTTTATACCATGGTGACCTGTATTCAGATCCTAATTTTAGATCATACAGTTCATTAAAATGTATGTGTTGGTCTCATTCTACTCGTCCTTACCACAAAAACCTCCATACATATTAGTACAATTCAGTATGATTTATCAGACTCTAGTTAAGAAAGAGTCAGGATTGGAGTAATAAAGGACAGGATTCACATGTTTTGGCAGTCCTTGCACAGGAAAACTGTTACATGACTGTCTATCACTGTCATGAGTGCTAATTTTACTTACAGTACATTTTAGAAAGAGTAGGAAATAATGTTTTTTTTGTTAAAATTCACTTAAAGTTATACATTTGTCAAAGGTCCAAACTTTGTAAAACACAGAGGAGTTATGGAGTGCATCTCTATATGGGGCGCTGATTTACATGTGCTTAGTATCAAACGCTTTGGCATTTCGTCTTCTGTAACGGAGCTCTGATAGAACAGATTTGTCTCCCCATACAGCGATCAGGTCTCCACGCTGGAGTTCTTTTTGGATTTGGGACTGCATCGCCATATGTGCTGTTCAGAGCTCCACGCTGGGCAAACAGGAAATGAAATTCAAAAGTTCGCGAGGCTTTTCCTGTTTACCTGCCCACTGCATCCGAGTTCAGATTGCTGTCCAGAGCGGTTACAGTGGTGCACTGTGGGATACCGCCCAGAGGCCAATACCGTCGATTTGCGGCCACACTAACCCTAATTCGATATGGTAATACCGATTTTAGCGCTACTCCTCTCGTTGGGGAGGAGTACAGAAACCAATTTAAAGAGCCCTTTATATCGATATAAAGGCCTCGTAGTGTGGACGGGTACAGCGTTAAATCGGTTTAACGCTGCTAAAATCGGTTTAAACACGTAGTGTAGACCAGGCCATTGAGGAAGGGCTTGAAGTGAGGCTTGATCAACACTGACAGCTCTGAAACAGGCCACTTGACACTTAAGATGACTGAGTAGATGTATTAAATGAACTTGTGTGAATCTGAGTCTTCAAAACAATTAAAAAAAAAAAACAACCCAACAATCTTGTTTATATAACAATTGCATGGACAATTATTTCCCTGTATCTCTTAGTTCCTGCATTTATTTGCACTGCAGGTGAAAGGGCATCTGATATATTATGGTTGTTTATATGTTAGTAAAGCATTGGGAGATATAACAGCACAAAGCTATCTTTGGATCAGGGATGCTTCTACGTTGCAATCAACCACATTTTCTTAGAAACCACACCTGTACTCTACAATGGGAAAACATAGTTGAGAGATGTAGCACTATTATTTCTCCAGAATACATGCATCCTCACATGCATTGGTGCCTTTGTCATGGTAAAGAGTTTTTATACTTGCATTTTCAAAGATACCTAATCAGATGAGCATCTGCATCTAAGAGAACAAAAGTCCAAAGGGGAAATTAAATTCATTCTCTACTGAGCTAGTTGGTAACAGTGGAAACTACTATAATCTTTTAAAATTTGTAAGAATAACAGAGCATCATTTCAAGATGCCCTTAGAGACAAATATCTATAGATGCCTGGACACTACAGTGAATTCATTTCCACCTCTCTTCTCATCCCTATCTGCCAGAAGACATCCTTGGAAGTGCCAGCTCTAAGACCAGAATCCTGAAGAAGATAGAGATCTCTCCTTCTTCTCCAATTTCTGAGTAGATGGATGCTGAATTTAAACAGTATGACTTTTCATTTTTGCTTTCCATAGCTCCCTGGAATAGTTCTATCCATAGCTGTTTGTATCACGTATACTAGTTTTTTCTCAGGTTCTGGGTTCTACTATTCAAGATCTTACTTTGCATGTACATATGTAAATGTTTTTACAAGTAGCTTGGCTATAGCTATTGCTTAGATGCTAAGAATACTGCATTCTCTATAGCCCTAGGAGATATTAAACTAATTACCCCATACTGCTTTGTTTGCAGGTGCCTCTTCCCTTGTTTCATGCATGTTACTGGTTCAAAATTGAAGGTTCAAGGTTTGATCATGCTTTAAGACATAAAGATACACTTCTGCAATGGAAGCAGTGGGAGTGATTCTGCTTCAGAGCACCCTGGCTATAATTCTAACTAGTCTTTGTGTGGACCCTTGCAAGGATAGCACAGATGAAGGTTTCTTGTACTCTCTTCCATTCCTGGCACTGTATAAGAGCCTGGCACAATCCACCTGTAAGGAAAACTCCCTTACAATATTTTAATGTTTATGGTATGTCAAGTCTCGTAAGGTCTAGAGTACAGATTTAAAGTTACAGGTGAGAACCCAAATGTAAGCACCCCACCTCCTCTATGGCCAGGTCTACACTGCGACTTTAAATCGGTTTAATGGCCGATATACCGATTTAACGCTGTATCCGTTCACACGACGTCGTCATTAATATCGAGTTAAACGGCTCCTTAAATCGATTTCGGAACTCCTCCCAAACGAGAGGAGTAGCGCTAAATTCGATAGTGATAACTCGGATTAGGGTTCATGTGGACGGAAATCGACGTTATTGGCCTCCGGGCGGCATCCCAGAGTGCAGCACTGACCGCTCTGGACAGCAATCTGAACTCGGATGCAGCGGGCAGGTAAACAGGAAAAGCCCCGCGAACTTTTGAATTACATTTCCTGCTTGTCCAGCGTGGAGCTCTGATCAGCACGGCTGGCGATGCAGTTTGAAATCGAAAAAGAGCTCCAGCATAGACCGTACGGGAGATACTAGGTCTGATCGCTGTATGGGGAGACAAATCTGTTGTATCCAGCTCCGTTACAGAACACGAAATGCCAAAGCGTTTGAATAAAAAACTCCAGGATACACAGCGCTGCGTGACAAGCGTAACGGGAAGCCAGAGACTCAAATGGACGCTCATGAAGGGAGGGAGGGGGTACTGAGGACTCCAGCTATCCCACAGTCCACAGCAGTCTCTGAAAATTATTTGCATTCTTGGCTGAGCTCCCAATGTCTGTAGGTTCAAACACAGTGTCTGGCGTGGTTCAGGGAACAGCTCCTCAGTTTATTTCCCCCCACCACCACGTGAAAAAAAAAAAGGAAAAATTGCTGTGCTATGGCGTTTGCTCAATGCACTCCGCGAAAAAGGCGCCAAAGGGTTGTCTGCTGCCTTCACAAAGGGAGGGGTGAGGCTGTACCCAGCACCACCCGGGGCAGTGTTTTCTGCCCCATCAGGCACTGTGCTCTCAACACGGAAGTGGGAACTATGGGATAGCTGAGGAACAGCTACCCACAGTGCACCGCTCCTGAAATCGATGGTAGCTTTGGACCATGGACGCAAACAATCGATTTCGGGATCCCACTGTGGACGCGCTAAACCGATTTTATTAGATCTGTTTTGTAATATCGGTTTAAGCTAATTCGAAATAATCGTGCAGTGTAGACGTACCCTATGTCCTCTCTCCCTCTATCAAGGAATCTTAGAATCCTGAAGGGGCTAGAAGCTCTACTGGAATTAGCTAGCAGCCAATCTTGTGCTCAGGTGATTGGACACAGAAGTTGTGTCTCACAACTGTGAGGGGGTATAGAAGAAAGTAGAAAGGCTCCTTGCACCCTTCCTCTTCCTTGTACAGCCACCCAGGGCCAGGCACAATCCATCATTTCACTCCCTTGGAAAAACAGTATTCTATACTCTGAAAAATCAAAGGTGATTTTTCTTCTGATTTACTTTTTTTTATAATATTATCATCTCCAACACAGTGGATCACAGAGTTGTACATCATTGTGTAGCTTTGTCTTTGCTTATGCTATTATACTATTTATTAGATCAACAAAGAGAATGAACCATATTCTCCTTATTGAAGCAGCTTAACTGAGAGGACAATTTAGCCCATGGTATTTTAAAGACTAAAGTGAACAAGATAAACTGAAATGCTCTTATTTCAGGAATCCTATACTGGCAGGGAAATAACTCCAGAGGAATGATCAGTGAAAGAGGTGACAAATTTAATCTGCTGCATAATTTTGGCTTCTTTAAAATGAGGCAGAACAGCGGGTTCCTCCTTTCTGTTTTTTGACTGATGCTTGAAAGTATTCAAACTGTTGTGTGCTAAATACCTGCAGCTGCATTCTGCTCTACTACTGAACCAACTCCAGATTGTCATTTGCTTTAGATAGGCAAGAGTGGGGTAGGGGAGATTTATTATGGAGACAAAGTCCACAGCATCTTTACTGAGCATTTTTCCCTATTTTTTAATCTTTGTAAGGTCCTGTCCTCATGGTTTTTTTGGGAGAGGAGAAAGAGGGGGCACACAGTGGCATGGTAACAGTGCTAATAACTAAGGGGTTAATACTTAGTCAAATCCAAGGTTATTCTGGGGACAATTACTTTATGTTACAAAAGGCTGAGTACACTTTTTTCCAGACCAACACTAGGGCCTGGTCTACACTACGCGTTTATACCGAATTTAGCAGTGTTAAACCAATTTAACCCTGCACCCGTCCACACAACGAAGCCCTTTATATTGATATAAAGGGCTCTTAAAACCGATTTCTGTACTCCTCCCCGACAAGGGGAGTAGCGCTGAAAGCGGTATTGCCATGTCGGATTAGGGTTAGTGTGGCCGCAAATCGACTGTATTGGCCTCCGGGCGGTATCCATCAGTGCATCATTGTGACTGCTCTGGACAGCAATCTGAACTCGGATGCACCGACCAGGTAGACAGGAAAAGCCCCGCAAACTTTCGAATTGCATTTCCTGTTTGGCCAGTGTGGAGACCTCACCAGCACAGGTAACCTGGTTGAAATTCAGGAATTTAATTAAGGGGACAGAGATGGCCATTCGTACTGGGCTGTTTGCCTGTGGCTTAAAAGAAATCCTTCCCTGCAGGTAGCCAAGCAGGGGTAAGGAGGGGGGATGATTGGCACTGAGCTTTTTCACGTTTGGCTAGCAGGGATCTTCCCTGCTACCAGCCACGTGGTGGGGGTGGCGGGTGTTTAGCAGTGATTTTCCATGATACCAGCCACGTGGTGGGGGGAGGAGTAAAGCGATCATCCCAGAGAATTGGATGGGAGGGTGGTTTCTGCTGCTGCTGCACGTTAACAGGAAAGAAGCAGCACTCAACGGGCTTTGCTATTTGAGAAAGGAGGGCACTGGATATATGAAGGCTGCAGAAGACGAAAGACAATGGCTGCATGCAAGCCGAATTCTGCTACCCAGACCTGCGTCTGTGAGATCTCTAATGCCAGAGCCACAGGCACTCAATATTAAGATGCGAAACGTGACCTTGTAGTGAAATCACATGTGCTATGTAAGGTGAATAGTGTTGTTCACCATGAAAGAGTATACTCATTGTTCTGTAAAATGTATCTGTTTAAATACTTCTCTCCCTTTTTTCCCCTCTCTCATACAGCTGCAAATTTTTCAAGCCTCCCTACTCCGTCCTGAAGGCTATGTCACATAAGGCGGTGGAAAAAAAAAGACGCGAGACAAAATGTTCTCGGAAATCATGGAAGTGACCCACAATGAAAGAGCTTATCTGAATGAGTGGAAGGACATGGTATCAAAGTACAGAAAAGATGCCAGTGATTGTGAGGACAGAAGGGATGAACGTGAGGACAGGAGGGACACTCAAGATGAGAGGTGGAGGCAGGAAGATCAGCGGTGGCAGGATGCAACGCTGGGGCTGCTGGGTGATCAAACTGACATGCTCTGGCGTATGGTGGAGCTTCAGGAATGGCAGCAGGATCTTAGAATGCCGCTGCAGCCCCTGTCTAACCACCCTCCCGCCTCACCATGTTCCTTAGCCTCCTCACCCACCAGACAATTAAGAACGCCTCACCCACTCCACCCCAGTGGACAGCCCAACCAAAAGGCTGTCATTATTAAGAAATTTTTTTAGTGGCCTTTTCCTTCCCTCCTGTCCTCCTCCCAAACCCCACCTGGGATACTTTGTCAGTTCTCTCCCTCTTTTTATAATTAATTAATAAAGAATACATGATTTTTAAACGAGAGTGACTTTATTTCCTTAGAAAGCAACCTGTGATCAAAGAGGGGCGGGAGTGGCTTACAGGGAATGAGTCAATCAAGGGGTGGTGGGTTTCATCAAGGAGAAACAAACATAACAGTCACATTGTACCCTGGCCAGTGATGAAACTGGTTTTCAAAGCTTCTCTAATGCACACCACTTCCTGGTGTGCTCTTCTAATTGCCCTGGTGTCTGCCTGCATGTAATCAGCGGCCAGATGTTTTGCCTCAGCCTCCCACTCCACCATAAAGGTCTCCCCCTTACTCTCACAGAGATTGTGGAGCACACAGCAAGCAGCAATAACAATGGGGACATTGGTTTGGCTGAGGTCTGAGCGAGTCAGTAATGTGCGTCAGTGCGCCTTTAAATGGCCAAATGCACATTTTACCACCATTCTGCACTTGCTCAGCCTGTAGCTGAACAACTCCTGACTACTGTCCAGGCTGCCTGTGTATGGCTTCATGAGCCATGGCATCAAGGAGTAGGCTGGGTCTCCCAGGATAACCATAGGCATTTCAACATCCCCAACTGTTATTTTCTGGTCTGGGAAGTAATCCCCTTGCTGCAGCCATTTAAACATAGTAGTGTTCCTGAAGATGTTACCGTTAGGAACCGTTCCCGGCCATCCCACGTGGATGTTAGTGAAATGTCCCTTGTGATCCGCCAGTGCTTGCAGCACCATTGAAAAGTACTTTGTGGTTTATGTACTGGGTGACCTGGTGCTCCAGTGCCAAGATAGGGATATAGATTCCATCTATTGCTCCACCACAGTTAGGGAATCCCATTTCAGCAAAGCCATCCACTATGACCTGCTCATTTCCCAGAATCACAACTTTTCGTAGCAGCAGCTTAATGATTGGTTTGGCTACTTGCATCACAGCAGCCCCCACAGTAGGTTTGCCCACTCCAAATTGATTCCTGACTGACTGGTAGCTGTCTGGCATTGCAAGCTTCCAGAGGGCTATTGCCACTCGCTTCTCAACTGTGAGCACTGCTTTCATCTTGGTATGCTGGTGTTTCAGGGCAGGGGAAAGCAAGTCACAAAGTTCCATGAAAGTGCTCTTACGCATGCAAAAGTTTTGCAGCCACTGGGAATCATCCCACATCTGCAACACTTATCAGTCCCACCAGTCTGTGCTTGTTTCCCGGGCCCAAGATCAGCGTTCCATGGCTAGAACCTGCCCCATTACCAGCAGGATCTCCAACAAGCCAGGGCCCGCAATTTGAGAGAATTCTATGTCCATGTCCTCATCACTCTCGTCACTTCTCTGCCATAGCCGCTGCCTCCTCGCCTGGCTTTGCAGGTCCCGGTACAGCATAGACTGCATGAGAATGAGCGAGGTCTTTAAAACATCCATGATTGCTGTTTTGAGCTCAGCAGGGTCCATGCTTGCCGTGGTATGGCGTCTGCATAGCTCACCCAGGAAAAAAGGTGCGAAACAGTTGTCTGCTACTGCTTTCACGGAGCAAGGGGTGAGGCTGTACCCAGAAGCATCAGCGACAATGTTTTTTGCCCCATCAGACACTGGGATCTCAACCTAGAATTCCAATGGGCGGGGGAGACTGCAGGAACTATGCAACAGTGCAACGCTCCGGAAATCGACGCTAGCCTCGGTACATGGACACACATCGCCGAATTAATGGGCTTAGTATGGTCGCGTTCACTCGACTTTATACAATCTGTTTTAAAAAACAGGTTTCTGTAAAATCGGAATAATCCCATAGTGTAGACATACCCTGGGTGGGTTACTTGGCAAATGACGAGTACGGAGGCGGGGGGGGGGGATAGGTAAAAGGTGGAGAGGAGGAGGGAGAAGGGGAGAGATTGAAGATATCATGACAGAAGTGAATCTTGTTGAAGGATTTGGAGGAGCAGAGGGTAATAATATTACTGGCTAATTTAAGGAGGTTGTGGGAAAAGCTGTGGTTGTGGCTGGCCTCAGTGGCAGAACAGAGAGGATAAAGGGTGACTGTGTACAATTTTCAAAAGCAATTAAGTGATTTAGGAGTGTAAGTAGTTGAGAATAGCATTTAGGCTCATAGGTCACTTCCATGTTTTTAAAAATGTTATCCTTTGCACACACGTGTGCACAGCTGGTGGGATCTGTACATATGCCACAGTTCTGGGAGATTGGTTGGGCTGGGTTCTTAAAGAGCATTATTTAAATAATTTATTTATTACTTGCATTGCTGCAATGCCTAGGAGCCCTAGTCATGGAACAGGACCCCTTTGTACTAGGTCCTATACAAACACAGAACAAAAAATAAAATGCCCTCCACCACGAAGAGTTTACAGATTAAGTATAGGCTACAAGGAAAACATTTTGCAGGATGGTGGTGAACTACTGATTTTGTTTATCTATGGCCTACAAAGCATAATCCACAGTGCAGCAGGTGACATTGCAAACAAGCAGGCAAACTGCATGTTTAAACCTGGGATAGAATACAAAGTGCCACATTTAGAAACGATTTAGTACTGAACACTGCTGAGCAAAACCCACAGGGTCTTAAGAAACCATACGTTGTACATTTCTTTCTTTGTAAATTTCAGTGATAGCAGGTAGAGTAAAGAGAGTAATGGAAAGGTCGTGGGCCAGCACTTCATCTAATTTGGAGCATTTCTCTCTCCCTCTTTGCCCTTTGTCATCAAAAAATTCTTGACTCTGCGGGTCCAATGTGCCTTTTTAGTAGTGAGTCAATTTTAACATAATAACCGTTTTCACCAAAATGTTACTTGAATGGCAGATTTCAAACATGATCATTTATTTATTATTTTGAACACAGCCACTCAAAACAGAATGTTTCTATTAGGCCATGAGTTGAAATAAAATAAATCATATCAATCTTAAATATCAAGCACTCAGAGTTCATATCTTGCCACATGTCTGTGTCCATGCCTAGGCCTGGTTTCATTCATTTAGAATAAAGGCCTCATTGCTATACAAAATGCAGCATTTTCTCTCTATTGGTGAAATCAAGGATCTAAGTCAATGGTTCAGAAAAAACATTCACGTCACTTTTATAATGTATGTACAGCACTTGCATTTTTGGAACATTATGATTATTAAGTTATTTGAATTTTAAATTATTTGTTTTTGATAATATATCACATAAATATGTTCAGTTAATGAAATATACACAATCTATACTTTACATACTATTCTGAATACTGACTTATATAATAAAATATGGTTGATAAAATGCTAGTGAGATAGAAGAACCCAATTCCATACTATATAATTTTTTACATAGTTTTGATGTTAATGTTTAAACCTCAGGTATGGGGAAGCCTCAAATGGTATCAATCTCTGTAGAGGAGGTGGAAGGAACACTGAATAAGATGAAGAATGGTAAAGCTGTTTGTGAAGATGACATAATCTGCTGATATGATTAAGGCAGTTGGAGATTTTAGAGTCAAGTGGCTTCATAAATTACTATGTGTTTGTAGAGATCAAGCAAGGATAGCAGATGATTGGAGAATAGAATTGACTGTGCCTTTTGTCAGGGTAAAGCTGATGCAAATTATACAAATACTTATTTGAGCATCATCCTATTAAGTCTGCCTCTCAAAGTCCCTGAGAGAGTTTTGGAGGTAAGTTTGAGGTGTAAGGTGAAGGAAACTATAGGAGAGGCACAACACGACTTTAGAAAGGGAAGGAGGACTATAGATGCAATATTTGCAATGCGACAGAAGTTTGAAAGAATGATAAATGGAGGACACAATTGTTTATGTAGCATTTATTTATCTTGAAAAAGCATATGACTTGGTACCTTGGGAGATGGTGTTGGGAATAGTGAGAAGGATAGAGGGTCAAGAGCTAAGGTGGTAACAATACATGGAATTTTGGAGAGTTTTGAGGTGACAGTGGAATTGAAACAAGGCAGTGTGCTGAGTTCACTTTTCTTCACCCTACTAATGGAGTTAATTAATAGGAGAACCAATCCTGTGGAGACACAGCAAAAACTAATATATGCTGATGACCAGGCCCTTTTGGCTAACAGCAAAGAGGAATTGGTAAATATGGTATCAGAGTGTTTGAAGATCATAGTTTGAAGTTAAATACAAAGAAAACTGAAGTTATGCAAGTAAGAACGGTAGAAAAAGAACTACTGATTGAAGGTTCAGGAGAGGCACTTTATCAGAAGAAATAATTTGTGTACTTGGGAAGTACAGTTATTGCCAACAGAGAGAGAGCTGGAGGATTTGAAAGAAGAACCCAATGTGCATGGGCAGCAGTGAAAAAGATGTCAGGAATGTTGTGGGACCACCAAATTGTAACAAATTGAAAGGAAAAAAGCATGTAGTGTGTTTGTCCCGGCCTACTCTATGGCTTGGACACAATGGGTCTTATGGAGATGGAAGAAAAGACAAGGCAGATAGTAGAAAATAATATACAAAAGAGAATGGAAGGCAAGTAGATGATAAACAAAGTGAGCATGAAAGAAATTAGGAGGAAGATGAACTTGGGACTCTTTGTGATAGATATGCAGGAGAGCATCCATTTGAGGTGATCTGGACATGTGATATGAATGGGAGAAGAATGATCATTAAAGAAAGCATGAGAGGAAAAGGGCTGCAAGAAAGGACACAGGAGATAGATAATATGATGGAACTCCAAGACCTATGAACCCACACCATGGACCGGGAGAAGTGGTGGAGAATCATGGGCATCTCCAACCACATGTAAATGGGAAATGCAATGTCAATAAGTGAAGAAGTGTGTTTGAAGTTTATGTTTAATTTAGTAGTGAGAAAAGATTTAGAAGTGAAGAGACAAGAGAGAGAGGAAAACAGAGAGAAAAAAAGAGAGAGAAAGACAGTGAAGGAAAATTAGGAATATTTCCTTTTTTCTTATAATATAATTTGTTTAAAAGAAAACTCCTGACCAACCTCAGCCTCTCACTTAGGGCCTGATTCAATGTCCATTGAAGTCAATGGAAAGATGATCATTGACTTCAGTGCGTATTCAGTCAGGCCCATAACCAGTTTTAATCGCATAATATCATAAACAGTTAATAGACAGTTCAGGGCCCTGTTAAAGAAGAGCATTAGTTGTAGTCACTAGTAGTTTAGTTCATTTATACTGACAAGACTCACAAGTTTCACAGAATCTCGACTTAGTCAATTGATTGAATAAGACATCTTTTCAAAAGGAATATATTCCAGTATATCCTTCAGCCAGTCTTTGATTGAGGGTGATTTGCACATATGCCATAGCATGGTAAACTCCTGTCAACAACTGCAAGAACTATAAGACTGTTCACCTGTCAGATATGCCATGCTCATCTCAATTTCTGTGTAATCTAAGATGAGAGGAGAGCTTTATGGCTCATTCATTTCAGAAGGTATACTATCATTCTCCAAAAGCCACACATCTGAGGTCACATTAAGGAGAGAAGAGGAGTGAGAAGAGTCAGGGCCTGCTCCAGGGGTTTGGCCACCCCAAGCAACCAAAAAAAAAAAAAAAAAGCCATGATCTGCGGCAATTCAGCGAGAGGTCCTTCGCTCCGAGCGGGAGTGAGGGATCCTCTGCCGAATTGCCACCGAATACGTGAAAGTGCCACCCCTCTCCGGAGTTGCCACCCCAAGGACCTGCTTGATAAGCTGGTGCCTGGAGTCAGCTCTGAGAAGAGTGCACCATGGGAAAAGGGAAACAGAACCTAATTCACCCAAGAGAGTGTATTATAGACTAAGTGGTCACAATTACCAGGTTTCTGCTGTGTTAAGGATATATCACTGGTTCCAGTAGTACTCCCCATTCTAAGCACAAGGAACAACTCTCAGACCAGTAGAAATTTGCAAGGGAATGAAACTTTGTAAGTGCAAACTGTATATTCTTTTCTTCCATAATGGACAATTTAAAAAATATTTTACATTTATTCAAACCAGTCAGAAACTCAGAGCATTTTATAAATTTAAATGACCTGATTTCTTATAGGTTAGGCATACAATTATTTACAATTATTGCAATTAGGGCTGGGTGACATTTTCCTTTGGTAATCCCTCCCTTCTTCCCCGCTCCTGCCCCCCAATGCAGTTTTCAGAGTCTGAGACTATTGTAGAATTTGAGTTGAATGTACTGAATAGTTATGCTTGGGGAAAAAAAAATCAAAAGAATCAAAATGTTACATTTCAACTGTTTTGGTTTGAAATGTTTTATTTTGACTTTGATTCAGAACAGCATTTTTTCTGGCCAGTTTTAAATTTGGCCAGTTTAAAATAAAAGCAAAATCAGAAAAAAGGAATAAGACCAAAATGGCCAACTCTGAAACAAAACACTCAAAAAGAAATTCTTGTGACTTGACTGAAATATTTTGGACAATTGAAAATGAAATTGTTTTGAGTTTTCCTCTGACAATTTTTTTTTTTTTTTAAATTGTTTTGGTTTGAATGAACCGGTATTTCCCCCCCCCCCCATTTTTCAGTTTGCTCCCAAAGTTGAAAAATCCTTTAGGCTCAGCTACTGTATGTGTAAATGAAGGATCTGTGCCCACAAAGGTCCAAGCCATGCATCTCAGGTTTCCACAATGCCCAACAGGCCCCCTGCACCTTCATTTATTTCTCTCTAACTTCCCATAAACATTTTTACTATGTAACCCTTATCCCTTGGTTCATTTTCTCCAAACTTTAACAATTTCCCTACCTTTAGTTATATTCCATCTTTTGGCAATAGAGAGAATGGTTTTAGTACTTTCTTAGGTTCTAGAATGTTCATCTAATCAAAATCAGTTTGCTTCAAGGCCCATACACACACCATGCTGAACGGATGCAGAGGTATCAAAGCTAGATTTCTTCTCTTTGCTTCCAAATTTGTTTTCACCATTCATAAGGACAAGAATTTTAATATGGATTTATTTTTATATCCTATTAACTCCAAGCAGCTTCAGTTTAGCCAGAGAAATGTTTCAAGAGCCTCCATGATATAAATCAGTGCTACTCAGTATTCTCAAAATCCAGTGCACCACTGCAGCACAGCACCAAGTAAACTGATACGAATTCACCATATGCTAACTTGTCGAGGCAGTGTAACATCAGGTCTGGGTAGTGAACGTATAGCCAGGCAGTCTTGTCTTAAATGTATACAAAGATCATTAATAACCAATGGAACTAGGAAAAGAGAACAGGGCTTTAAAGTTATTTATTTTATTACTTTCAGTGATTTGTTTCCAATTCAAGAGTTTTAGAAGACAAGTGCTAAACATTTAGTTAATTTTCTTATAAAAACAACTACAGGTGATTAAAAGCTACACATTGAAGTTTATTTTATTTTCCTTTGGCGAAGTGAAACCATGTAAGTGCCAATACAACCATCAATGGGAAAACACTAATGTGCTGTGGGCTGTTAAAGACAAATTGCCAGATTCTGTCCTATATTGCCTCTTATCTAAAACAAACCATTCCACTTCCAATTTATTCAATAGGCAATGGAGTATGATATGGAACAAAAATTAAAATGTGGTGGCCCAAATAGTGTTGCCTGGAAGAAAATCACCGAGAAGACTGACTTAGTGCATTGCTAAGTGTAGTATAATCCTTCAAGCAGCCCCTTCCTCTGATCACTTGTTGAAAGTCAAAGGTGAACCTGAGCTACAGTTAACTTCTTATTTATTGGGTACCACACCATTCATCCTGTCACATTCCCAAACTGTAAAATGGGAATAGTACCACGACTTACCTTACCAGGATGTTGTAAGGCTTCATTAACATTTGAAATGTATTTTGAGATAATAAGAATGGAAGGTGCTAAGTAGTTTCATTGTTAAGCGTTTATTAGTTCATAAAATTTGTGAAGTTTCATGGCTGGGATATAACTGAGTGAAAATTGTTCTGCAGTGGCCACTTCGGTGCAGTGACTCATTCAAGAGTGATAGTGAATAAGGGCTGACTAATAGACTGTGGCTCACCACAAATTATATCAGGCAAAAATGTAACACTAGAGATTATTCACAGAAATAGAAAAATTGCTTGCCTGGGAGTTTGGGGGAGCCACTGTGTCTTTAGAATTAAATATGCTTCTTTATTTTTAATACAGGATTAGTCTTTATTGGTTCAGGTTGACAGGGGTCAGTGTAATTCTCTGTATGCTTAACAGCCGGGAGGGAAATATGGGGGTCTATTGGGATTCAGGTGCTTTTAGAGACTGTCTACAACACACTCTTGCCAATGTGCATTACGGAGAAAATGGTTTAGCTTTTATTTGAAATAGATAACTATCCATGTTATGTTTCTTCACAGTTGTATAATTAGTTTGAAGTTATAGGGCAATATGTTAATTTATTTATATGGATTCCAATTGGCCCTCTGCAAAATACGTAAGTGTAGTGTCCATAATAACCTACATGAAATGTTTTCTGACCAAGCTGAGCCTCATTACATTTGCTAAATGGAGATTTCTGTCAAGCATATATATATCTGTGCTTCATGAAACAAGAATTCTTCTCCTAATTTTTATAACCATATATTTGACTTATTTCAAATGTGAAACTGCCAACAAGTCTAGAAAATGATATCCTTCTGTGGCATGAGTGTCTCAGACTCTTCATCGTATATTGATAGGCTCAATTACAGCTGGACAACAAGGCTGGCTTTTGCTTTGTGAAAATTTCACAGAAATACTGAAAATATTTGTAAATTTTACAAATTCCTTTCAGTTAGAAATATAGGTATTGATTTATTTGATCTTTATTGGGGTTTTTTTTTTTAGTAATTTTTGGAAAAAAAGAAAACTACACCAGAAACATCTTCCTATCTTTGCTCTGAGTATTGAAAGAACTTTAAAAAAGCAACCACTAAAAAGAGGATTTTAATTAAACCAATAAGAAATCTAAAATTGACCAGTTTTGCTTTACATATATAACTCAGTCTATTCTTACATGAGCAAAGATCATTGCATGTCACTCCATATCAAATATAAGAATTTATATGGTGTTTTGGCATCATGTTGAGTGAAGAAAATAAAACAATCAACATTAAAGACTTCTTCAAAAATTGAAAAGGCTACCATGGATAATGAGTTTTCTACATTGTCAAAGAAAAGATGGAAAATGGACCTCACATACAATGGATCAACTAATGGTAAATCTAAAGGAACTACTTGTTCCTGCCTGTCCCAAGACAGAAAGAAATCAAGATATCACATTCTGATCATCCTCTACAAGCAGACTGAATTAGCAGTGAAGCAGACTAAATATACTAACTCATCTTCAGGATTCACAATAACATACTTTCTTCAAAATTAGTTAAACTATACTATTCTGCATGAGCTATACTTCATTAAATACACAGCAGGGGCAACAATGAAAGACACAGAAGTCAAACAGGATAAAGGTTGTACAAATTAATGAAATGGGATGGGACCAGAGAATTAAAAGAATGGCAAAACAACAACCATTAGAACAACAATTAAACAGATTATCATCATTCAGGCAGACTCAAGAATAAAGATTTAAGTCCAGGTCCTCCAAAGTGTTTAGACTCTTTAACTTTGATTGATCTCAGTGGAATTTAGGAGCCTAAATATCTTTACAGATCTGTGTCTAATAGTTTGTTATATAGCATGTTTTATCGTGTTATTGAAGTCCTTTACAAACTTTACAAGCCATAGTCTGCCCTCTGATGCATACACACTGCTCCCATTGAGAAATGACTGGGAGTTACATGTTCTTTCAAGTGCAAAATTGTTTCTTTATAAGAATTGTTTCACCCAGCATTGAAACGCATCTCTCTGAGATGGGAAATGGCAACTGTTTAACAGCACTCAGCAACACTAGTCAACAGTTTGGTAATGGAGTTGTAGAATACCTTATCAAAAATAAAACTATATGTGGAATTTTTATCAGGCAGCATGCAATTACACAACTGGAATTTAATAAGAACACTGTGATTGAGGCGCATATGCTTCCAGAGGGTGACAGAAAATCTGTGTGTGTTATTAGTGACACTATTTCGCTGTAGATATATATCTATAAGAGTGGTTCCCAAACTTGTCCCACTGCTTATGCAGGGAAAACCCATGGCAGCCCAGGCCAGTTTGTTTACCTATCGTGTCCGCAGGTTCGGCCAATCACGGCTCCAGGCCAATGGGAGCTGCTCAAGTGGTGTGGGCCGAGGGACTTACTGGCCGCCGCTTCCGGAAGCTCCCATTGGCCTGGAGCAGCAAACCGCGGCCAGTGGGAGCTGTGATTGGCTGAACCTGCGCATGTGGCAGGTAAACAAACTGGCCCAGACTGCAAGGGGCTTTCCCTGCACAAGCAGTGGAACAAGTTTGGGAACCACTGACCTATAGAATAGATGTTTCTCCTAATGAATTTAGTGCAGATAATAGTGTCCATGGAAGTGCACTAAATGCAAAGAACAGGTATGGTATGATCAGTAACAATGAATCTCTCTACACCTCCTAGCCTATGTGTAAAGTTGTTACCTGCCAGGGCCACTTCTGTTAGGGTGAGCGAAGCTCAGTCTGTGTTCCCATTCAGTCCTTGACCATTCTTCTGAGAATGCCACCAGGAATGCCTGTTAGTCCCCATTGTTAGTACTCTCAGCCCTTTTTTATTTTCATTTTTTTTATAAGAAGTCACCATTTTTGTGGGGAAAATAATCTGACCAGCTCCACAGAACAACGAAAACAACAACTTTAAATCCTTATTGGCGGATTTGAACTACCAACACAGAGATGAAAAGTTTTGTATTTCATTGTGATCTTGTGATTATTCACTCTTACTGTGGGATCTTTTATAATATCATATAAATCAGGACATTGACTGAAAGATGGTACCAATAGCAGAGTGTCACTTAATATTATGATGGGACACAGAGTTAATATTGAATCAAAGGAAAGAGTTTAATAGACTTTTATTAGTCCACTTTTTACAGTGTCTACAGAGTTTTTGCTTAGCGGTATCTAAGGGTCCAGTCTGCAAGATTTGAGATCACAAGTAGTTTTATGATGTAATATAGTGTGCAGTGTTATGATGTCACACATTCATCATCATCATCATGACATATTTCAAAGGGTCCCAAATCTGCTTGCAGATCAAGCATTGCCCAGCTAAATCGCTAGAAAGGTCCTTAAAATGGTCTGGATGAATGTTCAGTTTACGTCTGTCACTTGTGATCCTATTATGCCACTGAAGATTTTGGCAACCACAAAATCACTGACTGTTTAGCAACAATCCTTGGTAAAACTGATTCATAATTTACCAGTCTGCCATCCAAATAACATGCCTGCACTAAGAAAGTCATCAAAACCAAACCTGTGCTGATGGAGATAGTTGCTGGGTTCAGATATGAACACCTTCATTGCTGATCTTATACTGCCACTTATGATGGAGCAGCTGGCAAAGACAGAGAGAATCAAAAACATCCATCTAGTGCTCATCAAGTTCACTTTCATACAATGAAGTTGATGTAACCATGATTCTATAGAGCCACAGTGTCATGGTAAGTTTGATGTCATAACATCTCGACAGAGGCCCCTGAAGGAACCAGAACTTGGTGGCTTCTGTTGCTATACAAGAATCCACATCTTTAGAGCATCCTCTGCCACTGTCTATGAAGCTTCCCCAGTATTTGACAGTTGCCACCTATTTGATATCCCATCTGGTCAGATTAAAACTGAGCTGGTTGTAATATAGAGTCAGAGACTGCTTAATGGTAATAGCAAGTGAACTCATTTTAACTGGATTAATAACCAGACCAAAATGCACTGCTTCTTGTCCAACCACAACAACCATAAGCTGCAGCAATACACCAAAGTGAGCCAACAAGGCAATGTCCTCCATGTGTTCAAGGTTCATAGATCCCAAGGTCAGAAAGACCATTCTGATTATCTAGTCTGACCTTTTGTATAGCAGTAACCATAGAACTTCTCTGAAATAATTCCTGTCAAAAATGTACACCTTATTTCAAGTCTGAATCTGCCTAGCTTCAGCTTCCAGCCATCAGATCATGTTATACCTTTGCTGCTAGCTTGGAGAGCCCTTTTTAAATGTTTGTTCCCCAGGTCGGTATCTATAGTCTGTAATCAAATCACTCTTAACCTTCTCTTTGTTAAACTAAATACATGGAACTCCTTGAGTCATTCACTATAAAGGCATGTTTCTATTCCTTTAATCATTTTGGTGGCTCTTCTCTGAACCCTCTCCAATTTATCAACATCAAGGTCTTGAAGCAAAATAGTGTTCTGCTCAATACCAACAACAGCTGACTCCTCAAGCTTTTGCATCAACCAATCAATGCCAGTAATGAACGATGGTGACAGGATGCTGAACTTCCATGGAAATAGGAAAGTGTGCCAAGTACATGTCATTAACTCAAATTTAACTGTCCATTTCATTACAGTGTTTTTCTATCAACAACATTGTCTTCTCAGGGCTGCTGAGCTGCATCCTCAGATGCCTCTTCTCTTGATACAGTGAATCAAAGTTCTGATGGAAATCTATAAAAAATGTTGGACACGGCTCATTAAATTTATCCATATTCACCAAAAGGTGTCTCAAGATAAAGATCTAGTCAATGATCAAATGACCATATGTAAAGCTGCACTAGAGTCAGCACCTTCACATCATGAGGGTGTTTCTACTGACTAACTGTGACAATCTGGTGAATTGTCCTTGAAGTCAAAATTGTCAAGAATTTGTCTCTGCTGCTGAGGTGAAAATTACTACTGAAATCTTGTGAAAGGGACATCCCCGTGTCCTGTGCATTGATGGCAAATGCAAAATTGGTGCCTGGAATGTCCAAACATTGTCCAAAGTGGCCAAATATATTCTCTTCACCAGGCAATTGACAAGACTAAACATTGATATGTGCACCTTATCTGAAGAGCTCTGGCTAGAAAGTGATGAAAAGAAAGTTGAGAATTATGCATATTTTTTCTAATACTGCCCCAATATGTTGCTCCATCAAGGGGTGTCTGTTGTACTTTTTACCCAGTCCCCAACAGACAGTGCAAGGTGTGTGCATCAGGCACTAGGTTCTAGGCAGTTAGGCCTGGTGTTTGGAGTGGTGGTCAAGAACAGGTGTCAAAAGTCGAGGCAAGATGGAGAGTTGGGATCTGACCAAAGGCAATGCTGAAACTGAGGTCCGGGGACAGGATCAGAGTCCATTGACAAGCCAAATCAGAATTGTAGTGAGAGTCCAAAACCAAGCCCAAGGTCAAAGCCAGGATGGAGTAATCCCAAATGTCTGGGGGTCAGGAGGCAGGTGCAGGGCTGGAGCAGGCTCGGAATATGGCATAGACAGGCCTGAACTGGGCTAGAACAAGGCTCAGGCAAGGCTAGGGAAGGAACAGCCATGGGATCGAGGGAAGGCTGGAAGCCTAGGGACTGTAACACCACAAGAGAGAAGGAGGGTTCCTAGCCGAATGGTGCTGTTGCCTGTGGGTCATCTGACCCAAACCCTGCCCAGGAATAGGCTGCTGCAGCAAGCGCCTGAGGGATGAGTCAATGCAGACTGTGCTGGAAGGGTGAGTGAGCAGCCCTGGTCTGGCTGCAAGTTTGTCTAACATTCAGTATTCAGTTCTGTACCCATTGTGGACATCCTACCATCATTGTTGTGTATGGTCCCACCAACACCAAGTCCAATGATGCAGCTGCAGACAATTTTTACCAGCAACTGTACATAATCCTTAATATGCAGGGAGGAAAGGGTAACAATGCTTGGGCAAGTACAATCAGGAAGGTTGGTAGGAGGCACAAGAATAGGAACTACCAGTGACTCCTGGAATCTACGACTCCCAATGACATCATCCATCATCTGAAGATTCACAAATTGACCTAGTACAACCCCAACAATTTCAATAGGACTGTTACCAGTTATGTTCTTGTTAACATTTGTTGGCAGTGAACAGTCATTTATGTACAAGTTTATAGAGGTGCTGAGCTTGACACTGACCACTGGCTTCTGATGACAAAAGTAAATCTACCTTTGGCCAGTTAGCAGGCCATAAACAGTCCAATTCAATCTCAAACTCTTATTAGAACTGAGCTGCAGATGGCTTTCTGTTCTGAACTGCTCAATGCTACTAAAGCATTCGAGCCTAAAGCCTCACTTCGTCTGTGATCTGATGAGGAATGGCATTGTTTTAATGCATCGCTGCTGACCACTGTCATGTTGGTGCTGGGGTCTCAGCCCTTAAAACATTGTCCCTGGATCATGTGGAAATGCTCACTGCACTTGGGACTAAGAAAAAAGCAGGAACCCAATCTGAGTTTTGCAAAACAGGTCTGTTGAGAGCAAAAACAAAGGCTAAATGAGTTTGACTTCAGAACTGTGACCCTAGGAGTTCCTCAGTGCCAGGGACCATGATTCTGTAAATCCTACCAGGTTTGACTCAATTACTACATTAGTTTTATAACATTTATCTGTAAAGAGTGTTGTGTGTAGTATCAAATGAAAGCTGATGATACACCAATCAATATCATCATTGTGTGATGTATGGATGAATGGTGTGCTGGAAATATGTTCCTAAAATATGTTTTGGCAGAATACTTAATAAACAAGTTTGTCCTAGACAAAGGAATGTTGATATGCCCAAGCCAAAGTGGGTGAGGTAATATTTTTTGTTTGATTCAGTTGGTGAAAGAGATAAGCTTTTGAGCTTACACAGAGCTCTTTTTTACCTGTCAGCCAGAAACAAAGGAAGTTACATTTGCATCTGAGTCAACAGGAAAAGCAAATTGAGAGAAGGGTGAGAAAGACAGCATGACATCAGCTCACTGGGACCCAACCAGCAGGGTAAGAGAACTTTATTTGGGGATACACTTGAAAATAATGCATTTCAAAGGTTTACTGGACTATTAGGTTACAAAGACCCTCAGCATGGCTGCAGCTGTTCCAGATCAGCTGATTTCAGCTTGCCAGGCTTGGGCTTTGGACTAAAAATTGCTGTGCAGATTTTCAAGATTGAGCTGGAGCCCCTCTTGAAGAGTCCCAGAGCTCAAGATACAGCCCAAGCCTGAATGTCTACACAGCACTTTTTAGCCCTGCAGCCAAGCTCTGTGAGCCCGAGTCAGTACATTGCTGAAGATAGGCAAGATATTGGTCTATTATAGGCTCTTCCAGACCATCAGGCACTAATATCACCTTCGATGACTGGAAAAACAGTATTCTGCTTCTTTGTAAAAAGATTGATAAAGCCGAATGTAGCAACCATAGAGGAATTATGCTGTTGTCAGTCCTAAATCTTTGCTTACATATTAATGGCTTGAATCAGAGATGCACTTTGTGGCAAAGGTCAGGGTTCTTATCAGACTTTAACAATAGTAATATATATCTTTTCTATGGAAAGGAAACGATTCACAGAATCATATGAGATTAGAGTTGGAAGAGACCTCAAGATGTCATCTAGTCCAACCCTCTGCTCAAAGCAGGACCAACACCAACTAAATCATCCCAGTCAGGGCTCTCTCAAGCAAGGCCTTAAAAACCTCCAAGGATGGAGATTCCACTGCCCCCCTAGGTAACCTATTCCAGTGCTTCACCACCCTCCTTATGAAATAGTTTTTCCTAATATCCAACCTAGACCTCCCCCACTGCAACTTGAGACCATTGCTTCTTGTTCTGTCATCTTCCACCACTGAGAACAGCCCAGCTCCATCCTCTTTGGAACCCCCATTTAGATAATTGAGTGAGGGGTGGGGGATTTGATAGCACCCTTCATCTCTTCTGCAGATTAAAGAAGCCCAGTTCCCTCAGCCTCTCCTTATAAGTTATGTGTCCCAGCCAGGGCCGCCCAGAGGCGGAGGGCTAGTGGGGCATTTTGCCCCAGACCCTGGGCCTCACAGGGGCCCCCACTAGAGTTTTTTGGGGCCCCTGGAGCAGGGTCCTTCACTCGCTCCGGAGGCCCCAGAAAACTCTCGCATGGTCGAGGCCCCCGGAGCTTCTTCCACTCCAGGTCTTCGTCAGCGGGGGTCCTTCTGCTTCGGGATGGAAAGACCCCCCGCCGCCAAATTACCGCCGAAGCGGGACCCACCGCCGAAGTGCAGCCAGGTCTTCGGCGGTAATTCAGCAGTGGGGGGTCCTTCCACTCCAGGACCCGCCACCGAAGTGCCCCGAAGACCCGCGGTGGGGGTCCCCCGCCTCTGAATTACTGCCAAAGTGCAGTGCTCTTTGGCGGTGACTTTGAGGCAGGGGGCCCCCACTGCGGGTCTTCGGGGTACTTCAGCGGCAGGTCCTGGAGTGGAAGGAGCCCCTGCCGCCGAATTACCGCCAAAGTGGGGGCCCCCCGCCGCCAAAGACTCCAGGCCCCCTAAGTCCTCTGGGAGGCCCTGATCCCAGCCTCCTAATCATTTTCGTTGCCCTCCTCTAGACTTTCTCCAATTTGTCCACATCCTTTCAATAGTGGGGGCCCCAAAACTGGACGCAATACTCTAGATGTGGCCTCATCAGTGCCAAATAGAGAGGAATAATCGCTTCCCTTGATCTGCTGGCAATGCTCCTACTAATGCAGCCCAATATGCTGTTTGTTAGCCTTCTTGGCAACAAGGGCACACTGTTGACTCATATCCAGCTTCTTGTTCACTGTAATCCTCAGATCCTTTTCTGCAGAACTGCAACTTAGCCAGACGGTCTCCAGCCTGTAGCAGTGCATGGGATTCTTCCGTCCTAAGTGCAGGATTCTGCACTTGTTCTTGTTGAACCTCATCAGATTTCTTTTGTCTCAGTCCTCTAATTTGTCTATGTCACTCTGGACCCTATCCCTAACCTCCAGCATATCTACCTCTACCCCCAGTTTAGTGTCATCCGCGAACACGATGAAAGTGCAATCCATCCCATCATCAAGATCATTAATGAAGATGTTGAACAAAACTGACCCCAGGACCAACCCTTGGGGCACTCCGCTTGATACCATCTGCTAACTAGACATCAAGCCATTGATCACAACAGGTTGAGCCTGACGATCTAGCCAGCTTTCTATCCACCTTAGAAAGTTAATTAATAGTTTGTCTCTCTCTTGACTTGACTTCCTTTATTAGTATGTGTGCTTTGGTTTATATCAAGTAAGCAATAAGATTATTTTAATTAAATTATTTCCAAACTGTAGTTGCCATGCTTCTGTAGAAAACATAAAAAATCCCATATGTTCTGCTCCCTGAATTTCCCCCATTGCTGATCCCTAACTTAAAGAAGTCTGTTGCTTGAACCAGCCTTTTCGAAGTTCTCCTTCATTCTCATCACTTTTTATATTTCCTGATATTTTAGAAGCTCCAGTTTATTTCCTTTTCTGATTTTTTCAACAATCAGTTTCGGGCACTAAACACATTATTTGCTCTATGGTTTAGCTGCATTAAACAGTCAAGGACATTGGGTTCTGTAAAGGCAGCTGGCTTATGCAAAGGCAACGTTAAGTACTATCATAGCTATAAAAATAAAACAGAGTTTAAGATCGTAACTGTAACAATAACCTGAGTCTAATATAATAAAGCATAATGGGGCCCATTATGTTTTTTTATTGCCATCTGTCACAATTTCCATTTTGGATGATACTGCCACAGTTTCATAGTCTCTTCACACTAAACAAGTTTGGAATAAAATGCAAGTCAGAGAAAAATGAGATAGTGTTAAATCAACTTGTCTTGGTAAGTGCAAATATTGTCATCATCATTTTTATTTATTTCTTCCTATTTTTTCAGACAATGGCATTTGGTCTCAGCTCTGTTGAGAACCTATGAGACAGAGAACGTGAAGCAACATCACATCATAGAACTAAATTTCTGTCTGAGTATATCCTCTCCTTAAAATTACATCAAAATGTCAGGTTCATTAAAAGTAAGGAAAGCGCTTATCAGGGGTCAGCAACCTTTCAGAAGTGGTGTGCCGAGTCTTCATTATTAACTGTAATTTAAGATTTCACGTGCCAGTCATACATTTTAATGTGTTTAGAAGATCTCTTTCTGTAAGTCTATAATATGTAACTAAACTATTGTTGTATGTAAAGTAAATAAGGTTTTGAAAATGTTTAAGAAGCTTCATTTAAAATTAAATTAAAATGCAAAGCCCCTCGGACCAGTGGCTAGGACCCAGGCAGTGTGAGTGCCACTGAAAATCAGCTTGCTTGCCACCTTCAAGAATCTTCACAGTGGCAAGCTTCTCAGGGTAGGAGGATTGATGAGAAACTCTTCAGAGCTCATTTCTACTTCTTCCATTGTGGTAATAGGTGCAGAACAATGTGAGATCTTCTCTTCCCTCAGATTCACGCCTACCTAGCTGCTTTCAGCTTGGCAAGTAAGAGATTGTGCTGAGAAATCAGACCTGGGTATGTTGCTTGGCAATATGGACAGTGCTAATCCCCAGGGGTTACTAGGCTGGCCCAATAACAAATGCTTGGGTTTTTTGTTCATTATACAAATAACGTAAGAGTCCCAGAAAAAATAGCTCAAAATACTGACAGTCCTATAAACATTGGATGTCATTAAAATATTCATGCTGTGACAAAATTCCTCCGCTACCTTGGTGGGTCCTGCGCTTATTGGCGGATTTTGTTAGCCTGAGAGATCTTCCTGTGTTGGATCAGGAGTTGGGAGGTTTGGGGGAGAACCCAGGCCTGCCTTCTACCCCGGGTTCCAGCCCAGGGCCCAGTGGACGGCAACTGTCTAGAGTGCCGCCTGGTACAGCTACAGTTCCCTGGGCTACTTGCCCATGGCCTCCTCCCAACACCTTCTGTATCCTCACCACAGGACCTTCCTCCTGATGTCTGTTAATGCTTGTACTCCTAAGTCCTCCAGCAGCACACCCTTTCACTCTCAGCTCCTTGCACCTCTTGCTCCTAGCTCCTCACACACACCACAAACTGAAGTGAGCTCCTTTTTAAACCCAGATGCCCTGATCAGCCTGCCTTAATTGATTCTAGCAGCTTCTTGATTGTCTGCAGGTGTTCTAATCAGCCTGTCTGCCTTAATTGTTTCCAGACAGTTCCTGATTGTTCTGGAACCTTCCCTGTTACCTTACCCAGGGAAAGGGGACCTACTTAACCTGGGGCTAATATATTTGCCTTCTACCACTCTCCTGTAGGCCGCTTTGCTGCCTGCTGCTCGGGCTTACCTCGACCGGGTCCTATGAGAGGGCACGCCCCGCCCACCCTCCACCCCGGGCCCCATGGACATTTTTATAGGGCCCCTGCCCCGTGGACCCAATCAGCCCCCTCACCCTTTCTCTGCAAGCC